>NC_069071.1:100498199-100800275 GCF_025698485.1 Gossypium arboreum | reverse complement strand
ACGATGCGGTTGTAAATTGCAAGAGCAAGACTATCGATTTGAGGTCGCGAATAATGAAATAATTCGGGTTGAGTCCACGGACTTAAAAGGGTTGCCACCGTAATATCGCGATGTTGGCCCGAAATATGTAAGAAAAGGGTGCGGCGTACCTTGCGTCGTGCTTTCGATGACAAGGAATCGAGAAGAAACCGAATTTGTGCCCGTGGTTTGTGAATACCGGATGTTTTCCAGAAGAATTGCGGGTTTACCACTGTTCGGAAATAGAATTTGGCATCGAATTGGTACTGGTACCACTCCAATTTCGATAGCTCCGTATCGTATGGCCCCACGGAATTAAAGGAGTTGAAAGTTCAGTTGCAAGAATTGGTGGATAGAGGTTTTGCTCGCCGAGTTTTTCGCCTTGGGGTGCGCCGGTCTTTGTTCGTGAAGAAGAAGGATGGAACCATGCATTGTGCATCGACTATCGTCGACAACAAAGCGACGATAAAGAACAAATATCCGTTGCCACGTATTGATGACTTGTTCGATCAACTGAAGGAGCCTCGGTGTTCTCGAAAATAGATTTGAGATCGGGCTACTATCAATTGCGAATCCGAGATTGAGGCGTGCCCAAGGCGCCTTGAGCGAGATATGGTCACTATGAGTTCCTAGTGATGCCGTTTGGGCTCACTAATGCCCTACGGTATTTATGGACTTAATGAATCGGATCTTTAGACCATATTTGGATCGATTCGTAGTCGTGTTCATTGATGACATCTTGGTCTATTCAAGAAATGAGACCGAACATCTTGAACACTGCGGTTAGTCTTTGCAAATTTTCTGGGACAAGCAATTATATGCTAAGTTCAACAAGTGTGAGTTACGGTTAAGAGAGGTTAGCTTCTTGGGTCATGTGGTATCTGCGCCGGGTATTGAGTCGACCGAATAAAATTTCAGCCATACTTAATTGGAAACCTCAGAAATATTCTTGAGGTTGAGACTTTTTGGGGCTTAGGTTATTACCGACGATTTGTAAAGGGTTCTCAACGATAGCCACGCCGATGATGAAGCTACTCCAAAAGGATGTTAAGTTCGAATGGACGGAGAAATGCCAAAAAGCTTCGATCAATGAAAACTTATTTGGTGAAGCCCCAATTCTAGTGCAACCCGAGTCCGGCAAGGAGTTTGTTATCTATAGCGACGCCTCTCTACTTGGGTTAGGTTGCGTATTAATGCAAGAAGGTCGAGTTGTGGCCTATCGTCAAGGCAATTAAAGCCACATGAGAAAAATTATCCGACTCATGATCTCGAATTGGCGCTATCGTATTCGCCTTAAAGATTTGGCGACATTACTTATTTGGTGAAAGGTGCCATGTATACTCGGATCACAAAAGTCTCAAATATTTGATGACCCAAAGAGACTTAAATCTGCGACAAAGGCGTTGGCTTGAGCTGTTAAAGGATTATGAGGCGATCATTGATTATCACGGGAAAGGCGAATGTGGTTGCGGATGCCTTGAGTCGTAAATCGTTATTCACTTTACGAGCGATGAATGTGCACTTATGCGTCCGATCCGACGGTGTGTTAGTGGCTGAATTGAAAGCCAAACCACTATTGACACACCAAATTCGAGAAGCTCGAGAAAGTCGACGACGAGTTGGTTGCAAAATGGGCTGCGTGTGTTCCGAACAAGGACTCGGAGTTTCAAATCGACGATGACGATTGTTTGAAGTTCAAAAGTCGTCTGTGTGTCCCAAGGAATTCGGAACTCATTTCGATAATTCTGAATGAAGCCCATTGTAGCCAAATGGCAATCCACCCGGGGAGTACAAAGATGTACAATGATTTGAAACGTCGATTTTGGTGGCATGGTATGAAGCGAGACATCTCCGACTTTGTTTCAAGATGTTTAATATGTCAACAAGTGAAAGCGGAACATCGGTGCCTTGAGATTACTTGACCAATCACGATACCCGAGTGGAAATGGGATCGAGTCACAATGGACTTTGTATCCGGACTGCCATTGTCAGCAAGTAAGAAGGATGCGGTTTGGGTCGTGGTAGATCGATTGACTAAGTCGGCCCACTTTGTCCCGTCGTCTGGATTTTTCAATGGACAAATTAGCGGAATTGTACGTTTCTCAGATTGTGAAATTACACGGGGTGCCTATTTCTATCGTGTCGGATAGAGATCCGAGATTTACCTCGCGGTTTTGGAAAAAGTTGCAAGAAGCTTTGGGTACCAAGTTGCATTTCAGCACCGCCTTTCACCCCCAAACCGATGGTCAATCCGAGCGGGTAATTCAGATACTTGAGGATATGTTAAGATGTTGCGTCCTCGAGTTTAGTGGTTCATGGGAGCGGTATTTGCCGTTGATTGAATTCGCACAACAACGACTTTCGATCGAGCATTAAGATGGCACCTTATGAGGCTTTGTGCGAGGCGTAAATGCCGTACACCATTGTTTTGGTGAGCTTGGTGAAAGCAAGATTTTCGGTGGATTTGATTAGGGATGCTGAGCAGAAAGTGAAAGTAATCCGTGAAAGTTTGAAGATAGCCTTCGATCGTCGAGAAGTAAATGCAGCGGATATGAAGCGTAAGGATATCGAGTATCGGTGGGTGATAAGGTGTTTCTCAAGGTATCGCCTTGGAAAAGATACTCGAGTTCGGTACCGTAAGGGCAAGTTGAGCCCGAGGTTCATTGGGCCATATGAGATATCGAGCGAGTCGGTCGGTGGCATATCGTTTGATTTTGCCCCCGAACTCAAAAGGTTCACGATGTCTTCCACGTGTCGATGCTTGACGTTATAGATCCGATCCATCGCACGTGATTAGTCCATCGAAATTGAAATTCAAGCTAATATGAGTTATGAGGAAGAACCAATTCGTATCCTATCACGAGAAGTGAAAGAGTTGCGAAACAAGCGGGTTCCGCTAGTGAAAGTGTTATGGCTCAAGCACGGGATAGAAGAAGCTACTTGGGAGACCGAGAACTCTATGAGAGAGCGATATCCGAACCTATTTACGGTAAGCTTTTGGGACGAAAATCTCTTGAGTGGGGAGAGTTGTGACACCGAATGTGACCCTAGTCGGAGAGTGGTTTGGGACCACGAAACCGAGTCACAAGAATAATTAAGTGTTATATTCGTACTTATTGAATGTGGAATTGGTATGCGTAAATATTTAGTGTCTCGATTTTTATTAATTAGGTGCTAATTTATAAGAAAGGACTTAGTAGTAAACTTTGAAAGTACGATAGGGAAATATGTGATGACTAATTAAAGCATGCATGCAAAATAATGGACTTGCATGTCAAATTCCCCCTTTTTACAAGTAATGGCCGGCCATGACAAAGAAATATGGGTTAAACATGTCATGAAACATGTTTTGTTGGGCATTAGGGAGAAAATCATAAACAAATAAGCATGGGTGAGAAAAGAATGAAAAAAAAAATGTGTGTGAGAGAGTAGCATTCCCCCCATTGCCGTGCAACCAAGAGGAGAAAACAAAAAAACTTGTTCATCCTTTCTCATCTTTTTGGCCGAAAATACTAAGAGGAAGAAGGATTTTGCTTCATTTCCTTTGTTTAGAAGAGATCTAGAAGGTGATTTGGCTAAATTTGCATCAAGATTAAGGTATGTATGGGGTTGTGTTGGGAGTTTCATGCATGTTTTGGTTGCTAACTTGATGTGCATGTTAGCCATGGCTCAAATCTTTGGTATGCCATGGAAATGGTATTTGGCCAAAGTTGTTATAGTGATAAAGCCATTGCATGCTAAGTGTGAAGCTTGATGATGATGCATGCAATGATGGATTTTCTACTCATGAGTAAGATTTTGAGTTTTCTCTTTGTTTTATCATGATTAAAGTTGAAAAGGAGCATGATTGTCATACTTGGCCATGATGCATTCTTGAGCATGATTCATGCTTCTTGCATGTTAGTTAAAAGTTTGTGTTTTGGATGGCTATGGACACCTTGAAAATTGACCATGCTCATATATGCATATATATGATTGCACATTTTGTTTGGTTATGAACTAAGTGATGAATATATTGATTTAAAGAAGAAAATGTGGAAGAATGCTTGTGAAATTGCAAGCACAATTCGGCCTAGCACACATATAAGTGCTTGATGCTATATTATAAGTTTTGGGCCACAATGTGCAAGCATTAATTAGTAGATTGCATGCTGTTTTTGTGAGGTATTAAGTGCAAATTTTGACCTCAACATGTACATGAATATTGGCCTTGGGTAGCCCATTGAAGGCCTTAGCATTTCCTTGATGTTCAAACAAATTGTATTGAATTGCTTGATGTAGTATAAAATGTGCATGACCATTGTGTATTCAAGCTAAAGAGTGGCCATATGACCATCTAAAATCCTTGTCATATTCGGCCATAAGCAAGCACAATGAGGTTTTAATAAATTGAATTTGTTTGAATTAGCTCAAGAGCCAAGAGGGCCACAATTGGACAAGGGGAAGGAAAAGGTGATCGAATAGCCGAAAAAGCCGTTCGACAACATCCGAGGTAAGTCCTCAAGAAGTGACCTTACTTGAATTATGTGAGATGAAATATGGATGTGTATGATTATTGATTAGGTGTGTATGAGTATTTGAATTCCACCCGGGCTAAGTCCCGAAGGCGAATATGCTAATGATATTAATTGTGTTTGAGCCTTAGTAACGAAAATGAAATATGTATGTCCAATGATTATTGATGTATGTGTGCATGAGAAATTGAATGATATCCGGGCTAAGCCCGAAGACAATTATGCTGGAAATTATATCCGGGTTAAGACCCGAAGGCAATTGTGCTAGTGGCTACATCCGGGCTAAGACCCGAAGGCATTCGTGCGAGTTATTCTATCCGGGCTAAGACCCGAAGGCATTTGTGCACTTGATTATATCCGGTTATATTCCGAAGAAACTTGGGCTGGAGGTGAGTGTTGGTTGCTGAAATGAATTTAATTAGTACACTCGGACAGCCCAAAGGATAAAATGCGTTATATGTGCATTGGAAAGTCGGCGTGTTTGAGCAACATTCGCTCAATCGACTAATGAATTTCAGTTATTGAATTGATTGATGCTTTGCGAACTTATATAATGATGAAGTATGAAGTAAGAATGTGTATTAATGAAATGATGCATTTGGGTATGTGAATGTATTGCTGTAAATTATAGTTCATTATATTCCTTGAGACTTACTAAGCATAAAATGCTTACCCGTTGCTTTGGCTCTTAGTTTTCTAGATTTCGCTCGAGGCAATCGGATTTGGGATCGTTGAAGTCGAAGTCATCCACACTATCAAGCCTCCATTTTGGTATAAATTTTTGTTTGAACTTGAGATGGCATGTATAGGACTACCCTTGTTTGTTAAATATGTTGTAATGTAAGTATATACGGCCGATGCGAAAATGGCTCGAAAAGGAAGTATGAACTTAAACTAATTGTGGGTTGTATGTATATATTTTGTGTCATGATGTGGCTATGGCTTGGAAATGAGAATGTTGGTCATATGATCAGCCATTGGCACAGTTAAAATGATCATATATGAACCTATGTATGGTAAGGCTAGTTGAATCATGGAGACCACCAAATAGGTGAGTCCTATCTTAAAACAGATGCTGCCAGCTGCAGTGGCGTGAATGTGAAAAATCACCAAAATTCATAGGAATGGAATTAGATAGTGAATAAGCTATGTAAATGAACCTTGATGAGTCTATTTTCATATGGAAGAAACGAAACGGTCATAGGAGTTACAGGTTAAGAGATATTAAAGCTATTGTGAGACAGGGCCAGAATGGTTTCTGGGTTCCCTGTCGCAACTTTAAAAATTCACTATAAATTATCCAAAAAGAATTAGGAGATATATCTTATATGTACAGATTCCATTTTGAGTCTAGTTTCATTAGAAACAAACGACACCAGAATTAAAGCCCTGTACAGAGAGATATTCAAGTTATACCGCGCGAAGGTCGGAGCAGTCGATCCCTGTAACAGGGGTAACTTTAACTAATAAACTGTACCAATTGGCCCGACCAAAATCCTAGAAATAAATCCATGGATGGATATATGAGTCTAAATTCAGGAAAATTTACGAAACCAGTTTCGAGTTTTGAAACTCGAGATATGATTTTAAGGCGACAGTGACGCAGTTTTCCAGCCTGACTGGAAATGTCAAATTGGTGGGCAAAAACATGTGAACTTGGTTTGTTAACCCTCGGGTCCGACACCGGCGATGGTCTCGAGTTTTGGGGTGTTACATTATCCACGTCTTTCTTTCATACCAACTGTAATCATCATTAATTGCACTAATGATTAAATTTGTTTAATTAATAACAGAAATAATAAAATAATAAAAATTATGAAAAACAAAAATTAAGTTGAAATAATAAATTAATAAAATTAGCACACTATCTAACTCGTTCATCTTTTGACTAATATTATTTACAAGTAATCGATTCAATAACAATTATCACCATCGTAATCCCTAACAAAGGTGCCAACAACTTGACCACCTCCGGACATACCAACGTCCATAGTGTGAATACTGCAACTAAAGATATAGATTTGAAGTAGTGTCCACAAGTATACGGGTCAGGTTGTAATATAGTTTGTTTACAACAAAACACTTGGTAAGTATTTCGAGGATAGTACCCAAGGGATTACAGTTTAGGGAAAACTATTATCAAGCCTATTACAGGAAATATTTACTAATATACTCGAGTCATGAATTAGTAGTGTTAAACAAGAATTAAGATGACAATGATAACAATAATAAACTAAATAAATTTAACTAAACCTAAATCTACTCTTAGATTCATGAACCGATTTTTCTTATTCCTTATTTTTACTATGCGAGTTGTTTTTAGCCTAGATCCAATTATTTTACCTAATTAATTATGGAGGTAGAGTTCTAATCAATCAACTAGTCGATAACCTAATAGGATCTTTTGATCTTCCACTAGAATAACGAGTCAGTAAGAACTACTTATCTTCTGACTTCACAGTCCAAACAGGTTTGGGGTTAAGGTGTTTACAGATTGGCCATACCAATTTTGGGTTAATTCCTACCTAAATGTCTTCCTAGGGTTGTCAAGCCTAGAGTTTAAGTTCTTCCTCTCCCAAACAGCTGATTTGCTAAGAAACTCTATCATTCAATCAACTAAATAAGTTTAAGCAATTGAAACATGCAAAATATGTAAAAAGCACAAATTGATCCTAATCTTTACACAAACATTCATCAAACAATGTTAAAGAAATAAATATAGAGAATAGAACAAGGGAAAGAGATGTTCATGGATTTATCGATGAAAACGTGGTTTCAAAACAATCTCCCACCACGAAAGTCTCACTTCAGAATAAGATCTTTCGGTTACATTGCATAAAATAACCTAAGTGAAAATGTAGAATGAAAGAAAAACCTAAGAATCAAACCCTAAATTTTGTGTCTTTAACTTTGTTACAATGGCCTTTATATAGGCTCAACTTGGAATATTAAAGTGCCTAAATTATCCTCAAAGTCCGTAAAGTTCGATTGGGAAAAATACACCTAATTTCCCTCTAAAACGTAATTAAAACGTGCAGGACTTTTTGGGCTACGTAGGGGCTTGGTTGCATCATAGGCTTGCAGTGTTGCAACATCAGAGTTAGATGTCGTGACATCAAAGGGCCATGTCACAACATCGAGGGTTTTTTCGCTTAAGAAATTGTTTTTAGCTTCTATCTTCAACGTTAAGACATTAGTTTTGGCCTGAATAAGCATCTTCAGCTCCCGACTTGACCAACAAGACCATTTAAACTTATTTAGATATATAAAATGTAATAAAAACTACTAAAAAACATAAATTACTACTTTAAGTATGCAAAGCCTAAGTATATACTAAGCTGCTTTGATTTAACTATTAAACAAGCTAAAGTTATGTGTAAAAAGGATGAAAATAATAGTGTATCTCATGGCAGATCATGACCCAAGGCTCTCTTTATATAGGGAGAGTTTAGAGAGTTCAACCATGATTAAACTTAATTACTTTAATTTTAAAATAATATAATAATTATCAAGATAAATATTAGATTAAATTTAATATTAAATCTTATTAAATTAATCGAATATTTATCTACAAGATAAACATTAACTCAAATTTAATATTAAGATAATCTCCTTAATATTAAATTAATAAAATACTATTAAGATAAGTATTTAATTTAATTTAATATTAAATCTATTAAAATAATATTATTTTGGAACATTTAATCTAAAATCAAATTCTCTGGTAGAGTCCTAGTAGGAGTGTAATTCTTCCATTGCTCAACCATCGAAGACCTACCGTCGTCGACCATTTGTCACCCACCAAAATGCCGCCATCACAATCGTCAGCACCCCTAGCCAATGAAGGCTCAACCAATCCGATTCAGCTATCAGTTCGACCATCAACCCTATTTCACATACCAGGCCAGGTTCGACAAATTTTTGGGTCTTGGTCTTAGTTTTGGGCTCCTAAGCCCAATTTACGATTTTATGCCCAATTTTCAAGGTTAATTGCCTGTTGGGCCAATTGTCTGACTTGAAAATTAATTTAAAAAATGAACCAGAATTTATTCGATTAAGTAAATATGCTCGAGACTGCATTTTGACCGTGACTATAATGTGGAAATGGTTTGAAGATGGATTAAACGAATATATAAAGCTATTAGTCGGGATCCTTGATTTAAAAGAATTTGTTGTACTAGTTGATCAGACACATAAACCTGAATAGTTAAGTAAAGAGAAAAGGCACGCTAAGATTGAAGCCATAGATTCAAGAAAGAGATTGACGGGAAAGTCATATCAATCAGCATAAAAGAAATCTAAAGAACATCACTAACGTTCTACTGCTTCTGTGGGACATTTTAATAGAGATAAAGATACCAGACGCTCTAGTCCTAAACATTAGGCTACATCTGTAGTGAGTGTGGGTAGTGTTAGAAAAACCAAACCCGAGTGCAAGCACCATAATAGGCCACATTATGGTGAGTGCTGGATGAAGAGCAGAACGTGTTTTAGATGTGGTTCTTTTGACCACTATCTTAGAGATTTCCTTGAGAAATCTGAAAAAGAGAAAGCTCAGACCGGCCAAGCAATACTGCTGCGAAAGGTAGACCACCTCGTAATCTTGGAAATATGAGTGGTAGCCATGGTGTAACGAAAGACTCTACTGTGAGATCCAAGGCATGGACACCAGCTAGGGCTTATCCTATTTGTGTATGCAAGGATGCTTCTGCGCTAGATGTTATTACTGGTACTTTCTATCTCTATGATACTGATGTAACTGCTTTGATTGATCCTAGATCAACCCATTCATATGTTTGCACGAATTTAGTGTCTAGTAAGAGTTTACCTGTTGAGTCCACTGAAATCATGGTTAAAGTATCAAACCCCCTAGGTCAGTATGTTCTAGTTGATAAATTTTGAAAGAATTGTCCTTTGATGACTCGGGGTTACAGTTTTCTAGCTAATTTGATGCTATTATTGTTTGATGAATTTGATGTGATTCTGGGTATGGATTTGGTAACTCTACATGATGCTGTTGTAGACTGTAGAGAAAGCTTATTGTATTAAAATGTCAGAATGGTGAGACGCTTTGTATTGAATCAAATAATCCGAATGTGTTGCCTATTGTTATATCAGCTATGTCAGCGTGAAAATATGTAAGAAAAGGTTGCAACACTTACCTTGCATATGTACTGGACACTAAAGTGTCTGAATCGAAGCTTGAATCAGTGCTAGTGGTTTGTGAGTATTCTGATGTATTTCCAGAGGAATTACCTAGATTACCGCCGGTCAGAGAAGTCGAATTTGTTATAGAACTTGTATCGGGAACATCAACAATATCGATAGCACCTTACAGAATGGCTCTTACAGAGTTACAAGAGTTGAAAGCATAGTTGCAAGAGTTGACTGATAGGGGTTTTGCTTGCCTTAGTTTTTCACCTTGGGGTGCGCCGGTTCTGTTTGTTAAGAAAAAGGACGGATCAATGAGAATGTGTATTGATTATCATCAGCTCAACAAGGTTACGTTCAAGAATAAATATCCATTACCTCGAATTGAAGCTATAGTATTCTCAAAGATTGATTTCTGTTCCAGTTACTATCAGCTACGAATGAAAGATTCGAATGTACTGAAAACTGCATTTAGAACCAAGTACGAACACTATGAATTTCTTGTGATACCGTTTGGCTTAACTAACACACATGTAGTATTTATGGATTTGATGAACAGAATCTTCAAACCGTATTTAGACAAATTTGTTATGGTATTTATTGATAATATTCTGATATATTCCCGTGACAAGAATGAACATGCTGAGCATTTGAGAATTGTTGTGCAAACTCTGTGAGATAAACAACTGTTTGCTAAATTTAGCAAATGCGAGTTTTGGCTCCGAGAAGTCGGTTTTCTGGGATATATAGTATTGGTTGAAGGCATCAAAGTTGATCCAAGTAAGATTTCAATAATTTTTTACCGGAAGCCACCGAGAAACATATCCAAATTCAAAAGTTTTTTGGGATTAGCTGGCTACTACCAGAGATTCGTAAAAGGGTTCTCAATGATAGTGATACTGATGACACAATTATTACTGAAAGATGTGAAGTTTGAATGGTCTGATAAATGTTAGCAAAGTTTTAACCAATTGAAAACACTATTGACCGAAGCACCAGTTTTGGTTTAGCTTGAATCGAGTAAAGAATTTGTGATTTTCAGTGATGCATCCTTAAATGGTTTAGGTTGTAGTTTGATTCTGGAAGGAAAAATTATAGCCTATGGTTCCAGACAGTTAAAGCCGCATGAAAAGAACTATCCGACACATGACCTAGAGTTGGTCGCTATTGTGTCTGCATTGAAAATTTAGCGACACCCTTTATTCGGTGAAAAATGTCACATATTTACCAATCACAAAAGTTTAAAGTATTTAACATTGCAGAAAGATCTGAATTTGAGATAGTGCAGATGGCTCGAACTATTGAAAGATTACGAGTTGATCATTAATTATCACTTGGGTAAAGCAAAGTAGTTGCTGATGCTTTGAGTAGAAAGTCCTTGTTTGCTCTACGAGCGATGATTACCCGAATACCATTATCTGATGATGGCTCAATCTTAGTCGAGTTAAAAGCTAAACTGATGTTTTTATAGCGGATTTACGAAGATCAAAAATGTGATAGTGAGTTGTTAGTTAAACGGGTACAATGTGAGTTGGTTTCTGATTCAAAATTTCAAATAGAACCCGATGGCTACTTGTTATTCACATGTAGAGTTTGTGTACCAAAGAATAAGAGCTCATATAGAAAATTTTACATGAAGCTCATTCTGGTAACTTGTTTGTTCATTCGGGAAACAATAAAATGTACAGCGATTTGAGACAAATGTACTAGTGGCCGAGAATGAAACGCGAGATTTATGACTTTGTATCTAGATGTTTGATATGTCAGCGAGTTAAAACTAAACATCAAGTACCTTCAGGACTGCTACAGCCAATAATGATACCAGAGTGGAAATGGGATAGAGCTACTATAGATTTCCTATCGGGGTTACCCCTATCTCTGAAAAAGAAAGATGCTATTTGGGTTATTGTTGATTGGCTGATGAAGCCTACACATTTAATTCTAGTTCGTACAGATTTCTCACTTGATAGATTAGTTGAGTTATATGTTTCTAAGATTGTCAGATTACACAGAGTGCTAGTCTCCATTATTTCGAATAGAGATCTGCGGTTTACAATGCAATTTTGGAGAAAGTTACAGGAAGCTCTGGTTACGTGGTTGCATTTTAGCACTACATTTCACCCTCAAACTTATGGTCAGTCCAAGAGAGTGACTTAGATTCTCGAAAATATGCTTCGTTGCTATATTTTAGAGTTCGAAGGCAACTAGGAGAAATATTTACCGTTGGTCGAATTCGCGTATAATAATAGTTTTTAGTCGAGCATAAAGATGGCACCATATGAGGCTCTGTATGGTCAAAAATGTCAAAATCTGTTATACTGGACTGAGCTTAGTGAGAAAAGGATACACGGGGTTGATTTGATTCGTGATATTGAGGAAAAAGTGAAAGTTATCCGAGATAGTTTGAAAGTAGCTTCAGATCGTCAGAAATCATATGTGGATCTTAAATGTAAAGATATAAGTTCCAAGTTGGCGACAGAGTATTTTTGAAATTTTTTCCCTTGAAAAGAATTCTTTGATTTGGTCGCAAAGGGTAGCTGAGTCCACGATTTATCGGGCCGTATGAGATTACTAAAAGAATCAGACCAGTGGCATACCGATTAGTTTTACCATCAGAACTTGAAAAGATTCATAATGTGTTTCATGTGTCTATGTTGCGATGATACTAATCTGACCCTTCACATGTTATCTCCCCAACAAATGTCGAGATTCAGCTTGATAAGTAGTACAGTGAAGAACTGATAAGAATTCTGGCATGAGAGGTGAAATAATTGAGAAATAAAAACATAGCATTACTAAAAGTTCTCTGGCAGTGACAATTGGGAACCCGAGGAAGCTATGAGAAAGCAACATCTGAACCTCTTTTCTGGTAAGATTTTCAGGGAGAAAAATCCTTTAGAGGGGAGAGTTGTAACAACCCATTTTTAGTGAAATCGAAAAATTGGTTTTGAGACAACAAATTTGAAGTCAGAAAAATTGTTTTAGTATTATTTTATGATCTACAGCATGATAGCATTACCGTATAAAAATTTTGTTAAGAAATTTTACTGTTTACATGTTCAATTTGATAAAAAGGACTAAATCGTGTAAAGTACAAAAGTTGGGTTCTAATAGCTAAAGGTATTAAATAGCTATAGAACTTTAAAGTGAAGGTTGTTATATGGTAATTAAACCATTAATATGCTAGTGGATAATAATGGCCTTGCATTTAGTGAAATAAATAATGTTTATACAGGTTAATTTTGTAATTTGGTTAATAATGATATAATAAGTAAACACAAATTAAAAAGCTTACATCTTTATTTGTTTCTTCAACCGAATGTGAATAAGAAAAAAGCCATTATTGTGCTTGTTATTCGGCTAAGCTTTCATTGTCCAATTAGGTACGGTTTTTGTCCCATTTTTAACGATTTTTATGTTTCCGGGATCGTTGTAGCTTAATCTAGCTAGCCCGAGGACTAATTTATAAAATTGTTAAACTATTAGGGTTTTTCCATTGATGAGTATGCTTGAGTTTTGAAGTTTGATGATAGAAAATGAATTATTTTTGTTAGATAAACAACTTTTGTAAAGGAATTTGTTAGTGAAATTGTCAAATAAGGACTAAGATGAAAAACAGAAAATTTTATGTGGTAAATTTGTGAATTTATGAAAAATATGGGCTGCTATTAGTAAGCATATAATTCGACTAGGCTTGTGTAGGGATAAAAATTGACTGAATTTTATTTTCCTAGCCTAGGGACATAAATTGCAAAGAATTAAAAGTATAAGGGCAAAATGGTAATTTTTTCAAAAGTGTGTGTTGGACTAAATTGAATGTGAATTATATTGAATTGGATTAAATTTATCCGTATAGATCCAGTCAGACCTCGTACGAAGTTAGATCGAGGCAAAGACAAAATATCGGATTAATCGCCTCTGTATCTAGGTACATTTATCAAGGTAAGTTCGTGTAATTAGATTGTTTATTTATATGCTTAAACTGAATTATATGTTTATTAATTGTGTAATTGTCATATATGAATACTGATTGCATATCCGACGACGTTCGATGACTTCTGAGCCCCGTTTGAACCTTAGGAATGCGTAGGATACAAATGACATATCTTTAAGATTACCGATTTTAGCTTGTATGAACTTACCGATACTCAGCTCGCATGAGCTTACTATTATTCAACTTGTAGGAGCTTATCGTTATTCAGCACAAAAGAGCTTACCGTTTACAGCTCGTAAGAGCATACAGATTCGAGTTCGTATGAGCATACATGTACAAGAATTGACGGATTATAGTTTAGTAAACCTCATGTGTACTATCCGCGTATCCAATGATATTCTAAATGGTTCAAAGGGTACAATTCTGTTATTAGATTATACGAGTTCGATACGAACTATTACAGGTATTTACAAGAGATATATGAAATGATATTTCGTGATATATTGATATATGAAATGATCGAAACATGTATATGAAAATTGAATACTTGTTGAATTCATCCATGTGTATTGGATTTTATATGTGATTTACTTGGCTAATATGTTGGTGAACATGTGTTTACACTTTTGGCCAAATTGGTTGGGATTTGCTATGTTTACTCACCTAAATTATGGTTAAATGGTAAGATAAATTCTATGCTATACGAACTTACTATGCTTAAATGCTTACTCTGTGTTATTTTTCATATTTTAGTGATTCAGTTGTTTAATTTCGGTTATAATAGCATGTATAGGTTATTTTGGCTAATGTTGGGTTATGTGTGATGTTGTGGTTGTGGCCATATGCTTTGACTTGTGCTTTGGTATATTTTCCTATGTATATATAAATGGCCTTATCATGTTTGATGTGTGGTTTGGTATAGGTAATATGTAGCACCCCAAACCCGGCCCAGAAGTTATGGTCGGATCCGGCATACCACATCAAAAACGTAAAAAAAATATTTCCATTCTAAGTCCAGAAAATCGTACTTGATGTTCAAAAGATTAATTCATTAAGGGTTAAAGTGAATGGAAGTTGTGCACCAGGTAGGAAACCGAAAAAGAGGTGGTGAGTCCATCGGACTGCTTAAGTACCAAGCTCCCTTCGGATCCAATCCTAGACATGCATACCGCCATTGCCACACCTTAACGTCATGGATATTTCTAGGAAACAATTCGATTAAGTCATTTTTAGGAAAAGTGATTAATTTTGGAAAATACTTTCATTGCGGAAGCTTTGCTTGTTGTCGTGTTATTTTGAAATCAACTGTTGTTTTTGAAAACGCGCCCTAAAGCTATCCAATTTCAACAGTTAAAATAAGTATTACCTATCTTAGTAATACATATTAAAACCATCAAAATAAATAAGCGGCCTTATTACATGTAAAAGCCCAAAACCTCAAACGTAATTAAAAGGATGTCCAGTTCACGGAAGAAACTCAAACTTTCGAGCGGGTGGTCACTCCGAATTCCCTCACAGCTCCAAGCCCACTATGGTTGGGGATTTCTGCGTGGATGAAAATAAAAGGGGTGAGTTTGGGGAAACTCGGTGTGTAAGGAAAACCCATTCAAAGCCCAAGTCGGCTCAAGCCCATTGGGCCTAAGCCCATTCAGTGCAGTGGTCTTGGGCGAGCCTTTTCAGATTACAATAAACTGGGCCTTAGCCCTTATTCAGATAACAAGATGGCCCATAGGCCCATTTCAAAATACATGCAACATCGGTAAACATATGCAAGCCCATTTGGGAGACTACTCAACCCACCAACCACTACACTCCACCGTACCATCACCATACACTCCATGTGGGAATAGCTCAACCCACCCAAATTAACACTCCACGAGTTTGACCTTTTTGCTCGATTATCGATAAATTGAGGCAAAGCCTCCAAGATGTGGACAAGCCACTTTCAGTACTTCCTCCGTCAATATCCCAATCCCATGCATCGATAATAACAACATGGCATGCGATAAATAACAACGATCAAACATGCATTTAAGTTAATTTAACCCTAGGGTATTTGGTAATTTATCTACTAGGGGTAAAGCGTAAATTTTCCACTTTTAAAGGTATTTCAGTAATTTATCTATTTTAGGGTTTTCATGCATATTCCTACTTTTCACGTACTAATGAATCACTACTGAGGGTTCTTACGAATTGGGCCGTTGGCCCATCATTCCAATTTTGGCCCATTAAGCCCAAAAATATCGAGGGCACGAAATCATGCACTTTGCAGTCCACATTTTGCAGCTTACCAAAAACATTAATCGAATTACCTCACGAGCATTCGCACACTCACAAATCTACAAAATACCGGCTTTCAGCATTTCGGCTTTTCGGCTTTTGCCGATCTAGACTAAGAAAGAGGGTGTTAGTTACACATCTGTTTGTGACGATATGCTGACGAGATCCACACACGAACTGCCTACAATTGGATTACTAACACGTTAATCTAACTATTCAAATACGAACTACGTATTAACCCCTTACAATATTCGGCCAACCACACCTACAGATCATAGTAATCTTATAAGAAATCAATAAGCAACTCATTAACAATTTTTTGTCAATGTTTACCACATAATCATAATTTCACTGCAAGTTGTCTTCCTGAGTAACAGTCACTAAATCATTTATAACTGGAGCTACGAAACTCCAAATCAAGTTCCGTTAATTTTCCTTGAAAATAGACTCATATATCTTCTATCCATAAAATTTTCAGAATTTTTGGTTGGCCAATCAATACCAGATTTTTCTCAAAGTTTCGCATGTTTCACTGTTTGACTAATCTAACCACTCTTCATTACGAATCAAATTTCTCATTGTACAGAATTCAAAATATGTTCTCGTTTATTTCATTTGAAACTAGACTCAACAAGATTTAATTACATAATTTATTCAGCTTCTAAATCATCTCCCACAATTTATGGTGATTTTCCAAAGTCACGTTACTGCTGCTGTCCCAAGCAGATTTATTACCAAATCACTCTTTCATACACCTATCTTGCATGCATGTTATTTAAACATGTATATCACCAATCAATCATCACATATCTATGATTTTACTTAAGTATAATCTCTATTTCATCATTTTAAAGCACAACATGTTAGCTGATTTTTCCCTTTAACATCTAAGGCACATGCATGCTTATTTGTTTGGCTCAACTTCACCTATCTTCCATTTTTCATCAAAAGAACATGAAACAACAACCATTTCCTTCATTTTAATTCATGACTAAATGCTCACAACACAACTAAAAATCAAAATATACTTCAAGAGTTAAGGTAGAATCAAGAAGAACTCATGAACCTCAAAATAGAAGCAAGGTACCAAGAACTTACCTTCAATTTTCCTCCTCCTAATGACCGAATACTCAAGAGCTTGTTCCTCTCCTTTCTCTTCTCTAACTTTCAGCTATGATGAACAAAGATGGACAAAACTTTGTTCTTTTCACCCCTTTTTCTTTTAATAAAACTTCATATTTCATCCATTTAATTCATTAATACAAAAGACATGAAATTCTTATCATGAAACATTTACCTAACCCATTATCATGAAACATTTACCTAACCCATTATCATGGAACATTTACCTAACCTATTATCATTAAACATTTACCTAACCCATTATCATGGAACATTTACCTAACCTATTATCAATTTGTATCAATTTGTACTATAAATTATGGATATCAAGTGTACATTTTGTCTACAACAACATGATGGTTGGCCACTTCATGTAAAATGGGAGGTTTATCATGCAAATCCTCCTATTTTGCACTCCTATTTATTTGGCCACTTCAATTTAGCCTATAGCATTTTCAAACATTTTCACATAGGTCCTATTTCATAATTTCACTCACAAATGACAAAATCAAAGCATGAAATTTTGTCAACATTCACAGAATTCCCGAAAATTGGGGCGTTACATAATATGTGAATTGATTTATGTTTGATGGATGAAAATTAAATGGTGGTTGAATATGAATATGGATATGTATTATAATTTGGAGTGATTTATAGCTTGTTCTGGAAAGCACATATGTATAATATGTAACACCCCTAACCCAAATCCGATCGCCGGATTAAGGCTAAGAGGTACTACCAAACTAAACATTTAATTATCTCATTCACAGTGTCAATAAATATAAATAGAGATCGAGCTGAAATACATACTGATATTTAAGTTATACGCCATTTTCGTATGGCCAAAATATTTACAATTTCAAAACATAGTTATCATCAGCCTAACCTATACATGCCATATCGAGTCCAAAATATAACTGTACCAAAAAGATCGATAGTGTGATGAACTGCTGACGATCCCCGAGTCGGTGGCCAAAATCAACAATCTATAAAACAGAGAAATAAAGAACAGAGTAAGCTTTCAAAGCTTAGTAAGTTTTAAGCATCACAAACAATTAAAGACTTATCGAAAATCGAAATATTCATTTAAACAGACTTATTCTCAATTCAAATTGCTTCATGGCCGAATACACATAAACATATACATAGATTTCTCAGCACATATTTTTCTTCTACTTAAAATTCATAAGATGCATTTAAATCAAATAATCTCATATATTAACAACATTTGACCGAATAGACCATTGTTTTACTCGTAGATATAACAATCATTCACATTTAAGTATCATTCTTTAATACTAATAATTCACAAAATCATTGACTGAATGTACATGAGTACATAAAGAAATTTTAACATATAATTCATATACAAATATACCATGACCGATTAAATCATTCTCATATTCATAAATATAACCATCAATCATATTTATATATATATATATTCTTCTTTGATGCTAATGATTCACTTCGAAATCAATTCACCGATGAGTAAATAATACGTACCTGAACATTTTAAATGTATAGTACTTACTCGACGATGGTTTACTGCGAACAATCAATATCGTAATCTTACTTAACTTACTGGCATTAAGCCTGTCAGGTCTTAGGACTTGAAACCAATTACCAGTACAAGCCTGCGGGAATTTAAACCCGGTATAATACCAGCTCGAAGCCTGCGAGACTTTAGCCTGGACATATTTCCAGCACATAGCCTGCGGACCTTAAGTCCGGATATAATTCCAGCACATAGCCTGCGGACCCTAAGTCTGGATATAATTCCAGCACATAGCCTGCGGACCTTAAGTCCAGATATACATCACTGAATGTCATGCATACTTATTCGCAAGAAAACTCAATTCAAACAACATCTCACAATCATAGTTCATTTATTCCATTCGAATAATAGCATAACATGGGCACCATTCATATAACTTTTGGCTCAATAACATACATAAGAATATATGTCCATTTTACTTTCCAAGCTTAACTTCTAATGTCTATTCGGCTTTAAGCCTTAAACATAAATTATTTGTCACTCAACTATATTCAAATAAAATCAATAGATCGCAGTACAGTTATCATACACATATTAAGACATTATCAATTATGTACTAAATGTGACTATTCAAAACTTACCTCGGATATACTTGAATGGTTGCGGAAAGGCTACTCAATTACTTTCTCTTTTCCCCTATCCAACTTCGACCCTCTTTGCTCTTGAGCTTAAATTCAAAAATTTTAAAATAGTCATTATTTGACTATTCAAGCATTTCTTCAGAAATATAATATATATATATTCGACTTTCACACACATAGATCATAGTAAGTTTATAAGAAAACATTAAGCAACTCCTTAACAAATTTTTATCAATGATTACCACATAATCACAAATTCACAATAAGCTGTCTTCTTGAGCAACAGTCACTAAATCATTTATAACTGGAGATACGAAACTCCAAATCAATTGCCGTAAAATTTTCCTAAAATAGACTCATATATATCTTATCCATAAAATTTTCAGAATTTTTAGTTTGGTCAATCAATACCAGATTTTTCTTAAAGTTTCCCCTGTTTCACTGCTTGACTAGTCTGACCACCCTTTACTACGAATCGAACTTCTAATTGTACAGAAGTCAAAATATGTTCTTGTTGATTTCATTAGAAACTAGACTCATTAAGCTTTAATTACATAATTTATTCAGCTTCTAACTCCACTCCCAAAATTTATGGTGATTTTCCAAATTGACGTTACAGCTGCTGTCCCAAGCAGATTTACTGCAATTTACTCTTTCACAACTCTTTGCATTCATATTATTTAAACATGTATATCACCAATCAATTTCATCACAATTCTATAATTTCACTTAAGCATAATCTCAATATAATACATCGTGTTCAAATCATTATTCAAGTTCAAATTCGGCTAGCACACATATACATACTAGCAACTAAGTATTAACATTGTATTTCATACTATAACCGAATGTATAGCTCATGAAAATATATTTATTCATGTTACCTTAACACATATTGGTCAACTAGATCATACATTATTCTTTGGCACATTTGGTCATTAAAGCAATCACCTATTTAACTTTCAAGCATTTTTATACTAACATTTCTCCCAAGGTCAAATTCATATACAACTTTTAATACTCATACAAAGTTTATATTTCAAATAACATAATAGTTAATTATTTTTGTGACTCGATTTTGTGGTCCCGAAATCACATTCCGACTAGGTTCAAATTAAGGCTGTCACATAATAAGGTTAGTTTTTGAATGGTTTGTATTGGTGTTTTTAGTGCACAAATTAAAAGTGACTTACATTACCATTTGATGCTAGAGATCAAGTACATAAACAGTATTAAATAGTATGTTTTGATTAATGATCTATATGGTAAGTTTTGGTGCAAATATGCATATGAGTTAGTTAAAATATTGAATATATTGAATATTTAGATTTACATGTTATACGTTATCATTTGAGGTGCCTAAGGGCATATTGGTTGTATGTGAATATTTTACATGTTTAAGGGTTGATTTTGGCTTGTTTTGGATGCCTATTTATGACTTGTGTATATAAAAAACGTAGAGTGCAGGTGGATGCCAAATTGGGTAAGAAATGTGGCTTGTAAAATGGCTTATTTTCGTCCATAAGGGCAGAGACACAAGCGTGAGTCTCAACCGTGTGTGACACACGACCAAGTGACACGACCGTACGTCCCTTGTATCTTTTAATGAGTGCAAGTTAGTATGCTCACACGACCTAGCGGACGCGTGGCTTGGCTATGTGGCACAAGTCAGTGAGTTACACAGGCACAGACACGGGCTGGGACACGGTCGTGTGTCCCTATTTCGAATGCCCATATGGCCTAAGACACAGGCGTGTCTCTTGGTTGTGTGAGTCACACGGCCTGGCCACACGGCCATGTGACCCCTGCAGCTTTGAAAATTTTAAATGTTTCTAAAATATTTTTTGAGTTTACAATTTAGTCCCGATTTGTTTCTAATGCATATTTTGGGCCTCAAAGGCTCGTTTAATGGACAATATGTATAAATTTGATTGGTTTTTTTATATGAATGCTATATGATATGAAATGTTTGTATTTTCTGTTTGTTTGATCTGTAAACTCTGGAAATGCTCCGTAACCCTATTCCAGCGATGGATACAAGTTAGGGGTGTTACAGATGGATTCTGTGGAATTTAGAAATTTCTTGTGGGTTTCTAAAACTGTTGATTTTAGGTATTGAATTGCATGTTATTCTTTAAATTATGGTATATTTCTGAGTTACCAAGGGTTGGGGACTGTTTCGATGTCAAAAGCACAATTTTCAGCCTGTTTTTGTGTGGTTTTGTAACCACACGGGTGGCCACATGGGTGTGTGCCGCACACAGTCAATCCACACGGCCTTGTGCAATTGGGAAATTAGGGTTTTTGACTATTTTTATTACCACACGCCTGCGTGGCTACTGTTTGGAGATTTTGTCAATTTTCACACGGCCATGTCTCTTAGCCACACGGGCATGTGAGTTTTCCGCATAGTTGTGTTTACTCTGCTCAATTTTTTTTTATAATTTGCACTTTTTCATAGTGAGTTACACGGGCTACTCACACGGCCATATAACTCAGTCACACGGGCGTGTGTCTCTGCCACACGACCGTGTGCAGCTTTTACATAGGCGTGTAGACCTCCACATGGCCTAGGCCCTCCCACACGGTTAGGGCACATGGACGAGTGGATTTGTTTCACATATTTTTTATTTGTGTCATAATTTGACTTGTTTTATATTTCTGTGTAATTCGACCCTTAGTTAAGCTTCGGTAAGTGTGTTTAAAACTCGATCTAGTTTGGGTTTGTGTATGTATGTGCATTTATGGGCTTTGACTTAATTGTTCGTTTATGTGATAATATGATGTGAAGAATAAATTTGAGTTCATTGTTGCTATCATAACTTAGTACTAGAATACAAGTATAATCAAATCTAAATCTATTCAACTGGAAATATGTATGTCTGTTTCTATATGTTATGCATAATATGTGCATTACTACATTAGCATGAAAATTTTGGGATTTGGTCATAGTGAGAAGGAATACTAATTTGGCAGTTTTAACTGTAATACTTTTGTACAGCGGTTTACCACACTATACTATACGTATAATTAGCTCAATTGTATACATCTGCTCGAGTGGCTTAGTTCAATAATTGTGGTGTGTAGGGTGGACTGGCCTATCACGGTCCTATGTGGTGTGCAGGGTGGATGGGCATACTATATCCCATATGTGGTCTGTAGGGTGGTCAGAGTGGTGTTTGGCTAGATGGGTGAGATTTTTATTTTGTTGGATACATTTCACATTTGGGTATAAGTCTGTTTGTATGGTTGTGGGGTTAATTGCGTAATAATATGAATAGTCCAACATGTCTTTGTATCTAGTTTTTTTTGGATTAATAACTCTATGTTATGTTTTTTAATGGACTACTCATAAGATTGATTATTGAGATAAGTTGTTCATTCACTGTCTATGTGTGCATACTAGAAATATTCGTTCGATACTTTGTCATTTGCATTTTGTTTTTTATTTTGGACTCACACTGAGCTCGCGTAGCTCACCTCCCTATAGTGTTCTTCCTTTCAGGTACTGTTCGTGTTTGAAAGCTAGACTCGGCATGCTGGAGGTCTCGTACTCATAAGTGCTTGGTTTGGTTTAAATGATGGTACTTAAAAGTTCAGTTTTTATTTTCAAATGGCTTGTAGGAAAGATTACAAAAACTGTGGTATGGGTTAAGTTTGGATTTTCGATCAACTAAGTGTTACGGTTTTAAACAATTTATATGTTTTGGTATATCAGGAGTTTCAAATTCTGGTTTATGATTGACAAAATTTGATGCTTTCAGAACTGTCAAGGAATTCCATTTGGTTTATTTCCTACTTATGTTTAATGCCAATTAAACTTTGTTTCAAAATTTAACTAATTGTTATCTAACTTTCTAGAATTATATGTTTGTGAAAGATTTTTTATTTTCACCACTTTGGGTGGCCAATATAACCTCCAAGATTCGGTCTAAACTTCTAGGTCGGGTTCTAAGGTGTTACATCTAGACTATTGATCCATATTTGATGTGCTTATATCAGGGGAGGAGTAAACCCTGTTTAAGAGTAGATCTAGCGTAATTGAGTGAAGTTGCATGCAATCCTAAAAATAGGATTACATAAATCTACCGAATTAGAGTCAAATCTAATAGGGGAATCCATAAATTGATTTAATGCAATAATAGGGATTTTAATTAGAAAGATATTTTAATTAATCGACCTAGAGCCAGTTGCTTTTATTCTTGAAGAGATATATTAGCATAATTTAAGGATTTCTACGGATCAAGATACTAAGTTAAGAAATTGCGTAATTTAGATTGATAATGACAAATGAAGTATAGGTGAATTCTTTCATGGGTATTGTTTCACTTTTTGGTTATTATTCAATTATTTTCTTAATTTGTTCTTTGTGGCATTTGTAGTTAATTAATTTAGTTAATTTTAATTTTAATTCACTCAAATTTATTGGTTAAATAATATAAAGACAGTAATTACTAGTACTTTTTAGTCTTTGTGGGAATGATATCTTTTCTCACTGTAGCTATACTATTAATTGATACATGCACTTACCTTAGTCAAAGTTTTAGTTGGTTTATGATTGCATCAAAAATCGAGAAGAAAACTATTTCTAAAAATCACAAGAAAAAAATCTTACGCAAAGAAACTAACTCCCAGAGTTGAAAACTTTATTAATAAAAACAATTCTCTCCCTAATGAACAAAGAAGAAGCCTTTATATAGGCTATCTAACTACATTCAAATAAAACTCTAAAATACATTGAAACTCTAACTAATCTAAAAAATTAGTTTTAAACTAAACTTCCTTATTGACATAAAACTCCTAAATAACCTACAATATTTAATAATTATAAAAAATTTGGAAGAAAAAAATAATAAGAGCTGATAAAGACAATATTGGGCTCATATACAATAAAATTTAAGCCTAAAACCTGAACCCAATATGATCTAAACTAAAATTAAAAGCCCGAAACTCGTAATTTTCATCATAATCTAGTCCAAAAATTCTGGTCAAGCAATCTTCACTAAAACGGTAATAACTTGAGTTCCTGAACTCAAAATCAAGTGATTCAAAGTGCGGTTTGAAGCTAAGAGGTGATATTCGAACGCCATGGAGACATCTTAACCAAGAAATTTTTGGATCCCATCCAAAAAGTTTTCGCAATTCTGCTAATTCCCCAAACGTAAAAACTGGCAGCTTCGATGAATGAAATTTAATAAATTTTAGCCATTTTGTGCATGTATCATTGCTTGTTCCCTAAAAAAGATTCATCCTGACATATTGCTTTCTATTGAATCTTGGTTTGATTTGCTTGCCCTTTGATCTTATTGTTGGGCCTTGAGGTAGTGTAAAGCCCATCATATCTATGAGTCTGAAATTGGGTCTTGAGACTCGCATCATTCCCCGTCCTCAAGAAGATTCATTCTTGAATCTTTAGCTGCATAAAAAGGGATTAGAATTAATAACAATGAAATGAACAAAAATAATTACCTAAGATTTCTTGTGCACCAAAACTATCCTTAGGATCAAATACATTTTTTTTATATTTCAAATCTGCTTCGATCACGAACTTCTCCTTTAAAACAATTTATCAACTTTAAACAAAAAAAATGTTAGGCACATGAGTGTTCAGGTAAAAAATAATTTCTTTGAATATGCATGGGCATCCATAAGAATTTCCAAAGATGAGCCAAGAATTTCACATAACAATCAAAATCCAGAAGTTTAATATTATTATGTAAAAGTTTATCTTTAAAGGTCAAGATAGGAAATTTTTTTAAAAGAGAAAATGTATAAAATATTTTAATAAACCTATCTAATGCAAGAAAAGTACTATTTTAACCTTTACAAATCTAGATAAATGCATAAAATTAATTGACATTTCAGACCAAGGTTTATTGAAACTTGACCAATGAGAAAACATGGTGTCAAGAAATTTAAAATCAATAACAAACTTATCAAAAACATTCAAGGTATGCCTACATGTTTCAACTTCCAATGTATCTTTACTTTTCTTACCTTCTAGCACTTACGGAGAATTATCAATGTTCAACCTACATTTTTCCCATAAGTAAAATCTTCTATCAATTGTTGAGTAATATAGTTGGAAGTTCGTCAATAGATCCTTGAAATAATGTAACAAATAAACACCATTGAACAAATTCGAGTTATGGTTAGTTAAAACCCAATCATTCCTCACTTTTGCATGTGTATTTTCTTGTTTTCCATTTTATTTTCCCACTTGAGAACTCTCTAATTTTACTTTACATCTATTTTCACTAACCAAAATTGGACCATCAAGTAGACTTTTATCACTCATTGTTTCTTTTCTTTCTTGTTTTTCATTTTTTTCCTTCCCCTTAACCATCTAACAAGATTTTATCATTTTCTGTTGGTCCTTATACACATCTTTGGGCTCCAAATGAGCCAAAATGTATTTTTTTCCTTTAAACAAAAGCAGTAATGGTTTGATTTGCCATGGTGTACCACATCATGATTATATTTCCATAGTCTTCCAAAAAGAAGATTGGCAGCATGCATGGGAACTACATCACACTGAACCTCGTCAAAAAAATTCCCAATTTTGAATGCAATTAAGGACTGCTTAATTACCTTAACTTCTAAACTTTCTTTAATTCATTGTAAGTGATATGGCTTAGGATGATTTTGACAAGGTAAAGGTAAAATATCCACTAAAAAACTACTCTCCACGTTGGCACAACTACCACTATCAAAAATAAGAAAACACAACTTTCCTTGAATCAAGTACCTCATGTGTAAGATATTAGTCCCTTGCACTTTGTCAAAATTTTCCCTTACTTGAATGCTAAAGAATTGTCGCACTACAATACAATGAGACTCAAGCAAATTGTCCCCATCAGTTGGAGGTCCCAAACCTCTTCCATACTATGTCTGCATACCATTATTAGAGGTGGAAATTAAAATACTAAAAAAAAAATTGATCAAAGAAAATCAAATTTGGCCTTCATACACTCGCAATAAAAAAAAAAAAACCTTAAGAGACAAAAGAAGTTAAGATTTTCTTGCTTGTAACTTTTAAAAAGTAATCAAACTCAATAATATTCAAAAATATTTGGGATCACTCTCTAGCAAACCATTTGGAAAATGTTTACCCACTGAATTTTTTTTTTTGAAAAAATTTATGGGTAAAAAGAAAAAAAATAATGTTTTGAGGTTGTTTGCTGGAAATAAGTTTATAAGAACACAATGAACACCTAAAATGCTTGAATTTGATACCAAATTATAAAGGAGTTTAACGTAGGAAATGGAAGAAGGATCGAATTCAAGTTGTTCGACTCGAGAAACAAAGATTTGGGTGTGACCTAGAAAGAAGAAATCAAATAAATTTAGAAAATAACAAAGGAAATAACAAAAATAAGGAAATTAAAAAAATGATAAAGGATAAATATTCAAAATAATAACTAAATAGAGAAAAGATAGATTAAGTAAAGTGGAAGATGGAACGATAAACCAATGGATGTGATGGATAAAAGGATAAATGTCCAATTGTACCATTTGCGATATAAATCCCAGCAAACTTAATTAATGCCTCTAATCAACGCTCTAACAAATAATCATTAGCAAATTGAAGGGTGAAGAATGATTTCCCAAAACCTCTTGAAGAAAATCGAGAAGATAACTATTTCTAAAAATCACAAGGAAGAAATCTTGCACACAAAAGCTAACTACTAGAGTAAAAAACTTTCTTAGTAAAAACAATTTTGTCCCTAGTGAACAATGAAGAAGCCGTTATATAAGCTAGCTAAGTATACTAAAACTCTAATTAACCTAAGCAAGAAGTAGTTTTCAACTAAACTTTCTTGTTGACATAAAACTCCTAAATAACATAAAATATTTAATAATTATAAAAAATTCAGAATAGCAAAATAATTAAAATAATAAGAGATGATAAATACAATATTTGGCTCATATAATGATCGCGTGATTTTGTGATAGGTTTTAAATATTTATAATTAATCGTTCTTGAAACTAACTATTATCGCGATGTAGGCAAATGTACCTATCGAACAGTATTAAAGTTATAGCAAGACCGGATTGTTGAACCCAAAGGAACTAAAAGTACTAGTAATGACTGTCTTTTTATTATCTAGCCTAGGAATAAAGAGGTTTTGTTTTAACTAACTAATTATCTAAACTAAGAACTCACAGAGAATAGAATTGGGGAATTGCTTTTGGGAAAATCGATTGAATTAGGACAATACCTAAGGAAAAATCCACCTAGACTGCACTTGTTATTCTGGCTCCAAATCGGACGATTTATTCATTTAACTTGTTCTGTAGAGATCCCTAAGTTATGTTATTATCCCTATTCAAGACTAATAATGTCTAATCCCTAGATTGAATAATTGAGACCTTTCTCTAATTAACACCCTAGGGTTGCATTAACTCGATCTATGGATCCCCTTATTAGGTTTCACCCTAATCCGATAAAATATTGTCACCCTAATCCGACAAAATATTGTCACCTATTTCTAGGTGTGCAAACAACTCCGCTTAGTTATGGCAAATGTACTCTTAGATAGGGTCTATTCCTCCTCTAAATAAGAGCTTATCTTAAATCAGTATCCTGGGATATCAAAACAAGAATTAAGAACACATAATTAAGAACAAGTCAAATATTTATCATACAATTCAGAAAATAATAACAAGATTCGTCTTAGGTTTCATTCCCCTTAGGTATTTAGGGGATTTAGTTCATAACTAAATAAGAAAACATCTCAGAATAATAAAGAGTACAAAACATAAAGAAAACCCAAAACTCCTGAAAGGGAAATTGAGGAGAGATCTTCAGTTTGATGGTGAATCCGGCTTCTGAGATGGATCAATCGGCTTCCTTGGAGTAATTCCTTACTCCCTATTCTGTGTGTCCTCTTTCTTCCTCCTCTAGGGTGTATTTATAGGCTTTAGGATGCCTAAGAGCCCTCAAAAGTGGCCTTTTCCGAATTGGACTCAACTTGGGCTCAGCAGGGACACGCCCGTGTGCAATTATTTCAGGTCGTGTTCGAGCCTGTTAGAATGGCACGGGTGTGTGTTCTACTCGTGTGAGTCGTGCTTCGATTTTGTCAAATTGAAACGACCGTATGGGCTGCCCGTGTGAGGAAGTCCAGGCTGTGTTGATTTCATACTTTGGCCCATTTTCTTCGTTTTTGGCCCGTTTCTCATTCCTTTCGCTCTCCTATGCTCTCCTAAGTATAAAACATGAAATTAAAGCATTAGGAGCATCAAATTCACCAATTCTAATGGGAAATGATCCATAAAATGCGTTTAACATAGGGTTAAAATATGTATAAATTACGGTTTATCAAATACCCCCACACTTAAGCATTTGCTTGTCCTCAAGCAAAATTCTCAACTCATAATCAAAATAAATTCTTCTCAATTTATAATTTCTATTGATAATATCTCAAAATAATCCATAGGTAATCATACATTGAGAATTCAACTAAAAGAACATAAAAGTTTCAAACATTCCAAGTTGAGTATTTTAATCATGCAAACATAGGTGTCTCTCCTCATCTAAGTAATTACCATTGATTCAAAATATCACAGAGTTTCACATCCTCACTACAGATTCACTCAAATCACTCGAGGTGTTTAAGGACAATAAATGAAGCACTTAATAGTCAATAATGAAAAGTCATTACCATAGGCTTGCATGAAAATCAAATCTCCACCACTATAAATTGAGATGAAACATCAATCAAAAGGTCTTTAGAAGGTTGTAACGAGGCTTGGTTAGGGGGTGTGGTCACAAGCTGAAAGAAAGGGTTAGAATCGAGATTGAATTGAAAAATTGCCTAACTAGACAAAGGGTTAATCATCACTTGCATACAACAGGGCTTCTTCTTAGAATATGGAATTACTAGTGTGTATACATTTTTTTTAAGAACAAGTTAAATAACATAGACTAACTATTAAGAACAAGGCATAGCTAAGCAATTTATTCAACTCAAATCTCGACAAAAATAGGAATTAATTTAGTGGATTTCAACAATAATGGGTTAAAGGTTAATATTAAGGGTAATACAAGAAATGGCTTGTTAGGCTCAAGGGGGTTTACTAGGAGTTAATCTTGGAGGTAGGCTTTTCATGGCATGAGTGGGTTAATCCTAAGTGCCTTAATCATTTTGACATATCAAATCAAATGGTGTGGTCTTGACATGCATAATCAAGCAAGTTCTAGAATAACAGTTCGATATTGACACACTCAAAGCAATAATAAAAGTGAGCATGAAGGAATTAATAGATGCTCAAAAGGCTAAAAAATCTCACAAAAATTATGGCTTTTTGATGTTTAAAGCTTGTGAATTCTAACTTAAAGTAATACTTAACTTTAGGGAAACAACCTAAGATTTAAATTCTTAACAATCAACTTATCATACTTGATTCTCTAATGTCTTAAAGTTTAAGCAATCAATGCATAAATCCCTATGTTTTAATTCAAGATATATCAATCAAAATCACAAATCAATCAAAATTTATCCTAAATACGATATGAGAGCTTTCCAAGAGAACAAGGCAGTCATTCAGGGATTTTTCTGATAATGAAATAAATACCCCCCACACTTAAGATGTACATTGCCCTCAATGTACAAAGCTAGATATTAAAATATAAAAATAAGATAGGGAGAGAAGTGAAACTTCCTATATGATGAATTTCTTGAACTGGAGTTTTGGAGAGTAATCGGTGCGAGAGTGGAGGAGGATACTCCGGCGGTGGTAGAGGTTCATTAGTCCATAAGTCCTACACCAAAAGAATATTATATCTAGTGGTAGCTATGGTCGTGGTTGACCAGGACATGGCAGTCGTGGAGAACCTTTCCCGGTGGAGTTTTTAGTTCCTATGCAATGATGAGTGTAACGCCCCAATTTTCGGGAATTCTGTAAAAGTTGTAAAATTTAAAATTCTGTGTTCTATTTGTTATGTGTAGGATTAATCATGTTGGTGGGCCTCTAGAAGGCCCAAGCTTAGGATAAAACCCAATAGTTTTAATTAAATTTAATTCTATAAGAGAAAGGGGTTCTGATAAATTGGGCTTTTAGGAATTATCTGTGAAAAATGGATCACAAGGAAGCAAGTGGTAAAGTGGCATGTGACGCCATTGGGAAGGATGTAGTGGCGTGTGGAAGCTTGGGGAGGACCCAGGTTCAAGTCACAATGGCAGCAAATTAAGTGATTAATTTTTATGTACAGGAAAGGGAAGTAGTGGAACTGAAATAAAAGTCTGTCAGGAAGAGTTTAAGAGGTTAAGGGGATTGAATAAGGATAGAGATAAGGGAGGAAATCTAGGAGCTGATTGGGGTGAACTTTGTTGGCCGAATTTTGGATTCTTGAGGAGCAAGAGGTGGCCGGCCAAGGGTTTCTTTAGGGGGTAAATTCGGCTAGGTTAAAGTGCCAGTATAAATTCGGCAATAGGGAGGGAGTTGTGCCATTTGCTGCTTTTCTCACCTTCTCCCTCTAGCCATTTTTGCTTTCTTCTTATTCTCTTTCTCCATATCCGAACCTTTCAAACCTCTTGTCCATCTCCACCCTACTCTACATCACTTTCCTCCATTAATTTTCTTAGACTAAAGCCGAACCTCAAATCTCAAAATCCCGAAAGCTATATTCTTGTGCCGTTTTTCCAAAGCCATATTCCTCAATATGTTTTCCTTTCTGACCAACATTCCTCTCCTCTAAACCCCTAGCATCTGTCGACAACATTACCCAGGGTTATAGCCTCAAATCATTATTTTCTATATCACCTAGAAAAGCCGAAACTACTACAAAGTTAGGGACTTGTAGCCGAAACTTCAAAGCTTCTAGATTCAAGTTTTACCATCGTTTAAAGGTTGAATCTGCATTAGATCTACATGGAAAGTAGGAAGGAATAAGTGGTAAGTGCTCATCACTCCAAATCTAGTCTTATTTTTCAAGTTAGGAAAAAGCCAAAGTCCCTAAAATCTAGGGAGGCTATCGATTTGGGCATAGGGCATAAAGGGTCTTTAACCGATGATTTATTTTGATGATTAGTGTCTTCTCAAGGGTTGGATCGAAGGCTTGGATCTTTGGAGCGATCAGACTTGGATCTAGCTATCGGATTTCGGCAAGAAGGTAAAGTTTTAAAGGCTTTTAGGGACAGAGTCGAATATGGGTAAGTAATTATGGAGATTAGTGTTGTGATTTTCAATCTAAGAATTGTAGCAACATAATTGTAGGCAGTTCGTGCGTGGATCTTGTCAGCAAGTTGTCACAAATCAGGTGTGTAACTGACACCCTTTCATAGGCTAGATCGATAAAAGTCGAAAAGCCGAAATACCGAAAAACTAGTATTTTGGGTGCTTGCGGTGTGCGAATGCTCGTGAGATGTATGGGTAATTATTACTGGTAATCAGAAGTGATAAAACTGTAGTACGCGCGATTTCGTGCGTTTTGATATTTTGGGCTTAATGGGCCAAAAGCGGGTTAATGGGCCAACGGCCCAATTGATAGAACGCTTCGGTAAGTGTTCGCTAAACGTAATAGCTACGATATGCATGAAAACCTTAGAAATAGTCAGATTTACTAGAATACCCCTATGTATGCAAAATTACCATTATACCCCTATGTATGCTAAATGACCTTTATACCCCTAGGGTTAATTTTGTCTGAAAAGCATGATGAATTAAATCTGTATGATGCATGCCATGAATGTATATCTGTTGCATGGGGACATGGGTTATATTATGGAGGAAGCGTCCTAGTGGCTATGCCACAAATTATCTGTTTTGGTGGCACTGCCACAAAATATTTGTATCTGGTGACTCTGTCACATTTTCTGTATCTGGCAGCCATGCTGCATATTTCTGTGGCGTGTAGCGGTTGGGTGGGTCGAGTAGTCTCCCACATGGTGAAAGGATGGTATGGGGTGTATGTGGTTGGATATGGTTGGGTTTCGCATAAGCATGATATATCTGCTCAGTGCATTGCGGGCCTACGGGCTTTATTCGATATACATTGCGGGTGAGGCCAACTTATTCATCTCGTGGTTTGAACTGATTTAGGCTATGGTTGGGTTGAATTACACATCGAGTTTTCCAAAACTCACCCTTATTTTCACCTCGCAGTAATCCTCAACTATAGTGGGCTTGGAGTGTGAGGATTTGGATCGCCACATGTTTCTATGAACTGGTTTCTTTCTGGTGAACTGGACGTCCTTGTAATATCATCTATGGTTTTGGGTTTTAAGTGTAATAAGGCCTTTTAATTATTTTTATGGTTTTGTTTTACTTTTATTATTTTATTTTACTATGATGAAAAAAACTATGATGACTAAGGAAAATGGGTTAGCTTTAGACGCGTTTTCAAAAACATTAAGGGATTTCAAAATAACACGTTTACAAGTAAGACTTCCGCTAAACAAACGTTTTCAAACTTAATCATTTTCTTAAGATAGACATAACCAAACGGTTTTTTCAAAATTACACGAGTCGTTAGGTGTGGCAATGGTGGTGTGCATGTCTAGGATTGGATTGGGCGACTTGGTACTTAAGCGGTCAACGGACTCACCTCCTCTTCTTCCGGTTTCCTACCGGTGCATGACTTCTATTCACCTTAACCTGCTTTAAAAAGTATCTTTTATAACCCCAACTAAGTTTTCCAAACTAAGTAAAACGGAACATTTTGAACGCATCGATGTGGCACACCGGATCCGGTCATAACGTCTAGGCCGGGTTTGGGGTGTTATAATGAGCTTAAGAGCTCTATATAACTGTGATGAAATCAAAAACTTTTTAAGGGATATTAGGAAGAATAATTACTCATAAAGAAATAACCAAAATTGATAATTAAAAATAAAATTCTAAAATCTAATGAAAATAAAAAGTAGTTTTAAAATTAAATAAATGTTTTTAAACATCTTCGTCGCTGGATGGTTCACGAGGTGGGACTGGCGATGAGATGTGGAAGTGCTGAAAATCTGCTGTAGAGTGGCATCAATGTTGTCAAATCGTTGAAAACACTGCTGCTCGAACCGAGTGGGGTGCTCCGAGATGTCAGCATATGAAGCCGCCGTATGAATTAGACGAGAGGGTGGTGGTGGTTGAGACGGTAGGTCCTCGTGCTGTGGAGGGACATCATCAAGAATGTCCTCGTAGGCCTCCTCCTCGGTAAATTAGGCGAGACGATATTGAGGAGGGTAGGTTCCTCGGCGCTTTTCGATCATCCTCAAGCTAAGCATACTCGAGATGCCTTGTGGAGACATCTGGCCAATGAGGGTTAAGGATGATTCTTGGGCTGCGGTGCTGAGGAGCCTGAAGTGTCAAGCCAATCGAGTAACATAGGGGCTAATGGAGATGACCCCCTTCCTATGTCGCTCCGTATGGTGCTGAATCGCGAGAGCGATGAAATAGGCAAGGTCAATGACGTGCCCGTGCGACATACACCATAAAAAGTAGGCGTCGTGAGTGTTGACGATGCCAGTGCTCTCTCGCCTTCCTGTAATCGTGTGAGCCAAAATGGCATGTAAGTACCTCAGGGATGATGGGAGAACTGATGCCTTGGAGCGGCTAGGATTGTAGGAGGCAGCGCCAGGGGCCAAAGTGTGCCAGCACTTCGAAGGAGAGAAGTGTATGTGACGAGTAAGAGCATGTAGTTCATTCTCCTCCTTGAACTCCTCCATATATAAGCCTAGTGACATACCAAACTTTGGGACGTTGAACTGGCGGACTAATCTACTTAGGCGAAATTGGATCGTGCCGGGATCATCGTAGTTCGTCATTACGGTCTGAAGATGGAATGTTGAGCATAGTTCCATCATGAGTTCGAGGTATGTTGGCTCGATGATCCCAAAGAACAGTTCCCAATGGTCGGTGGTTAGGAGGGCCCAAATCACATCAGCCAACTGAACTTGCTCTGCAGCAGCCCAGTCAATGCAGCGGCCCACAATTAAAGGTTGGGCCCGAAGTATTTGGAAAAGTTCTTCTTGGGGCCCTAGGGGGAACTGCAGGAGAGGTTGATGAATTTCCGTGGTTGGACCCACGAAAGATGACGCTCCCTTTCTCCTCTTCGAAGCAGGTACGACAATTTTCTTTCCTCGTGAAGACGACATGGTACCTGCAATCAAAACCATTAATTCATCTTGAGGGATGATCAAAGTAAAATGAAGACAAATTTCAAATAAAAATCATAATTTCATCCACAACTACTAATATTAACCAAACATAACCAACATAATTATTTTGATAGCATAATTTCGTGACATTATCATTGTAATGGCATGAGAATGGGCATAGTAATGACATGTGTATGACAAAAGAGTGAGGCTTTAACAACTCGATTTAACATGAAATGTATGATAAATAATCTAATAATGCAGAAATAATGAACAAAATGGAAATAGTAAGAGAAAAATAAAGATTATTTTAAAAATAAACATTAAAAGTAAGTAGAATAGAGGTGAAAAGAGTAAACAAACGCTAAGGGAGAGAAATTAGGCATCAAAAATAGAGTTGGAGGTGGCGCACGGGAGTGGCAGGGAAGCCGTGTGGACTTGCAGCGGCTAGGGTTAGGGTTTTTGAATGGGGAATAAAGTGAATAGTGTAAGGTATTTATAGATTTTGGGTCACACGGCAAGGGCACACGCCCGTGTTCCCTAATTTTTTCCCATGTGTTTCGAGTTTTTCCTATTTGAGCGCATCTGAAATTTATCCCACGCCCGTGTACCTTGGGCGTGTGGGTGCACATGGCCGTGTTGAATGACCGTGTCTAGCTTCGTTCGCTTCTCCCACGCCCGTGTATGCAAGGTCCACGCCCATGTTAATTTAACAGGTTCGACCACGGCTATGTCGCACAGCCGTAGCGTTTTATCATATCCTGTGTTGGGGAAATCTTTTGCCCTATTTTCACACGGCCCTAAGCACGCCCGTGTGCTTGGCTGTGTCTTTATGGAAAAACCTGTATTCAAGATCTCTATTAGTAAGTAAGGTGTTAAATACTAAAATTTAAAGAAATTAATATTGTTAGTGCTCGGGTTGCCTCCCGAGAAGCGCTTATTTATAGTCTAAGCTGGACTTACCTCTCCATTGAATGGTCACGGTGGTTCGAGGAGTTTATACTCCTCATTCCTGTTATCAATCTCATCAAAATAAGATTTTACATGGGTATTGTTTACCTTAAAAGTGTCAAACTTGGGGTGACTTACCTCAACTGTACCGAATGCAAAAATACTAAGTACCGTAAAAGGGATTTCTTCATCCGGTTTGGCAGTGACAATGTGTGGATCTGCGACATCTAATAAGACTTTATCGCCAACCTGAAGTTGATTTAGAAAGGTATCGAGCTCGTTTTGGCGTAGTTTTGGTTTATCGTGTGTTCTCGGTTTATGTGTTCACCATTCATCTAGCTCCTCTATTTGCAGTCTTCGTTCTTCATGAGTAGGTCCTCTACTATTGCTTGAGAATGACTCATGTGCTTCCTTCAGACTCATTTCCCGCAAAGTAGGTTGCACCATATTGCCAGTTTTAGTAGAATGGGTTAAACGATCACCTTCAATTTCTGATGTGTTGCTAGAATTGCGAGCTTGAAGGGTGATTGTTTCGTCTCCCACCCGGAGTGTGAGTTCACCTGTGCCAATATCAATGATTTTTTTAGCAGTTGCTAAAAAAGTCCTTCCTAGAATTAAAGGAGTGTTGCTATCATCTTCTATGTCTAGAACAATGAAGTCCACGGGAAATATAAATTTATCGATTTTAACTAGCACATCTTCAATAATACCCCTAGGAAATCTTGTAGTTTTATCTGCTAATTGAATGCACATCCTAGTCTGTTTGGGTTTCCCGAGACCTAATTGCTTAAACATTTTGTAGGGCATGACGTTAATACTAGCCCCTAAATCAGCTAATGCATTATTAACATCTAAACTACCAATCAAGCAAGGAATTGTAAAACTCCTTGGATCTTTTAATTTGTTCGGTAGCTTATTTTGCAGAATAGCTGAACATACTACGTTTAGCTCCACATGCAATGCCTCGTCCAACTTTCGCTTATTTTCTAAAAGCTCTTTTAAAAATTTCATTGCGTTTGGCATCTGTGATAGAGCTTCAATAAACGGTAAGTTAATGTGTAATTTTTTTAAGAGTTTAAGAAATTTACTAAATTGTTCATCTGAGCGGTCTTTCCTCATCGCATTAGGGTATGGCACACAAGGTTTATATTCGACATTCACCGATTTGTTTTCATTATGACCTACCTCAACTTGACCCTTGCTTACCACAGTTTCTTGCCTCGGTTCAGGTTCAGGTTCAACGACTCCTTCATCATCTTGAATATTAATTGCGTTGAGCTGTTCCCTTGGGTTGGGTTCAGTACTACTTGGCAAGCTACCTTGTGGCCGTTCGGAGATTAGTTTAGAAAATTGGCCTATCTAAGTTTCGAGCCCTTTGATTGACGCTTGTTAATTTTTATGTGCCATTTCGGTGTTTTAAAAACGGGTTTCTAATATCGAGATAAACCTTGTGAGCATCTCTTCAAGGTTCGGTTTTTTTTCCTGTTGATAGGGTGGCTGTTGGTAGCCCGGAGGTGGTCGCTAATTTCCTTGGCCTCCCCATGAGAAATTTGGGTGGTTCCTCCAACCTGCATTATAAGTGTTACTATAAGGATTGTTTTGAGGTCGAGGATTATTACCCATGTAATTTAATTGCTTGTTATCCATGTTGTGGCCATAAGGTTGGTATTCTGAATGGCTTGTTCCACCTCCACTTGTTTCGCATTGCATTACTAGGTGAACCTGTGAAGAACTAAGAAAACCATCAATTTTCTTATTCAAGTTCTACCTGATTAGAGAGCATGGTGACTGAATCGACATTATAAACACCGGCTGTTTTCGTTGGCTTTGTCCTCATGACTTGACACTGATAGTTATTCAATGACATCTCCTCTATGAACTCATAAGCATCTTCAGGTGTTTTATTATTGATGGTTTCACCAGCAGCTACATTAACCATTTGTCGAGTCAAAGGATTCAGGCCATTATGGAATTTTTGAACCTGAAGCCAAAGCGGTAACCCATGGTGAGGGCAGCTTCTCAAAAGGTCCTTGTATCTCTCCATGCATCGTAGAGTGTTTCTAAATCCACCTGCATAAAAAAAAACAGATATCATTACATAATTTAGCCGTTTTAGCCGGCGGAAAATATTTTATAAAAATTTTTCCGTCATTTGTTCCCAAGTAGTAATTGACCCTCGTGGTAATGAGTTCAACCACTATTTAGCCTTGTTCCTCAATGAGAAAGGGAATAACCGAATACGAATGGCATCGTCAAAAACGCCATTGATTTTAAATGTATCACATAGTTCCAAAAAGTTTGCTAAGTGAATGTTGGGATCTTCATCCTGGAAACCATCAAACTGAACAAACTGTTGTATCATTTGAATTGTGTTAGGTTTCAGTTCAAAAGTATTTGCAGCTATAGCAGGTCTAACTATGCTTGATTCAGTTCCTATTAAAGAAGGAGGTTTAGCATAATCATACATAGTGCGTGGAGTAGGATTTTGATTAGCCGCAATTGCAAGAGGTAACTGATTGTCTTGGTTTTCAGCCATCTCTTCGGTTCGGGGTTGAGTATCGTCTTCTTGCTTGTTCTTTGTGTATCTTAGGTTTCGCCTTATTTCTCTTTGGTTTCTGCGAACTGTACGATTTATTTCTTCGTCAAAAAGTAGTGGTCCTGACGGGTTTCTTCTAGTCATAGACTATAAAAAAGACTACCAGAAGAAAGAAAAAGAAAATTAGTAAATTAGAATAAAATTAAAAATAAAATTAGATTGCAAGAAAAATAAATGGCTAAAGTAATAAAAATTGAGTGTTCCTAATATTTTAATTCCCCAGCAATGGCGCCAAAAACTTGATCGCATGATTTCGTGATAGGTTTTAAATATTTATAATTAATTGTTCTTGAAACTAACTATTATCGCGATGTAGGCAAGTGTACCTATCGAACAGTAGTAAATTTTTAGCAAGACCGGATTATCGAACCCAAAGGAACTAAAAGTACTAGTAATAACTGTCTTTTTATTATCTAGCCTAGGAATAAAGAGGTTTTGTTTTAACTAACTAATTATCTAAACTAAGAACTCACAGAGAATAGAATTGTGGAATTTCTTTTGGGAAAATCGATTGAATTAAGACAATATCTAAACAAAAATCATTCTAGACTACACTTGTTATTCTGGCTCTGAATCGGACGATTTATTCATTTAACTTGTTCCGTAGAGATCCCTAAGTTATGTTATTATCCCTATTCAAGACTAATAACGTCTAATCCCTAGATTGAATAATTGAGACCTTTCTCTAATTAACACCTTAGGGTTGCATTAACTCGATCTATGGATCCCCTTATTAGGATTCACCCTAACTCGGCAAAATCTTGTCACCCTATGTCTAGGCGCGCAAACAAATCCGCTTAATTATGGAAAATTTACTCTTAGACATGGACTATCCCTCCTCTGAATAAGAGCTTATCTTGAATCAGTATCCTTGGATATTAAAACAAGAATTAAGAACACATAATTAAGAACAACTCAAATATTTATCATACAATTCAGAAAATAATAACAAGATTCGTCTTAGATTTCATTCCCCTTAGGTATTTAGGGGATTTAGTTCATCACTAAATAAGAAAACATCTCATAATAATAAAGAATACAAAACATAAAGAAAACTCAAAACTCCTGAAGGGGAAATGGAGGAGAGATCTTCAGTCTTGATGATGAATCCGGCTTCTGAGATGGATCAATCGGCTTCCTTGGAGTAATTCCCTACTCCCTATTTTGTGTGTCCTCTTTCTTCCTCCTCTAGGGTGTATTTATAGGCTTTAGGATGCCTAAGAGCCCTCAAAAGTGGCATTTTTCGAATTGGACTCAACTTGGGCTCGGCAGTGACACGCCCGTATGCGATTATTTCAGGCCGTGTTCGAGCCTGTTAGAATGGCACGGGCGTGTGTTCTACCCGTGTGAGTCATGCTTCGATTCTGGAAAATTGACACGGCCGTGTGGGCTGCTCATGTGAGGAAGTCCAGGCCGTGTTGATTTCATACTTTGGCATATTTTCTCCCTTTTTGGCCCGCTTCTCGTTCCTTTCGCTCTCCTATGCTCTCCTAAGTATAAAACATGAAATTAAAGCATTAGGAGCATCAAATTCACCAATTCTAATGGGAAATCATCCATAAAATTCGTTTAACATAAGGTAAAAATATGTATAAATTACGGTTTATCATATATAATAAAAATTAAAATGTAACATCCCTTACCCGTATCCGAAGCTAGACAGGGTTCGAGCGTTACCGGACTTAAACATTCACAAACATGCAAAACTGGGCCATAAAATTTCATTCAAATTAAAACTTTTCAAAAACATGTAAATCATCCCTTATACAGGCTTTTGAGGCCTAAAACATACATCGAGGTGGTTCGGGACTAAACCGAGGACTTTAGAAAGCTCTGGGAAAACTTAGAGAAATTTTCATGTAACAGGGTCACACGCCCGTGTGGACACAGGGACACGGTCATGTGTCATCAACACACCCGTGTCCTCAGGCCGTGTAACTCTCTGTTTATGATGTTAGCAAAACAAATTGATCCACACGGCCAAGCCACACGTCCATGTGCTAGGCCGTTCCCTCACACGGCTGAGACACATGGCCGTGTCTCTGCCCGTGTAGCCAACACTTAGGCTATTTTCCAAGCCTGATGTTGTCCTTAATTCTGTCCCATACTTATACACATTATAGACACACATTATAACATCAATTTAATGGTTAATCATCCTTTAGTAAAATTCCGTTAAAGCATTTACATGTTGTCATACATGTGTTTATCGCCTATACTCACATTACACCAAGTTAGACATTCCAATTCACATTCTACGATTGTCCATATTCAATCATCATCAACTTACTACCATGCCACACATTCATTCCATGGCCACGACCACCTCCAATGGTCTTAAAGCATTCATCACGTACTTGTCTTATAAATGCCACTCACTTGAAAATATTTAATACACATATGACAATACTCCAAAGTTGTTGGCTTGATAGTGTGATGTTGCCTCCGACGGTCTCCAACCCCGAGCTGACCTGAGAACACTAAGGAAATAGAGAGGAGGGAGTAAGCTTAAATCTTAGTAAGTCCATATGAAAATAATAAGCAAATTATCAACATGATTCCATGAAAATGTAATCATAATTACACTTTTGCTGATTTTTTGGTCATGTTGTTTTCTCGAGTCATAGTTACTAATTTATTTATATCCGCAGCTAAGAAACTCAAAATTAGGATCCATTAATATTTTTTGAAACCACACTCATATATCTTCTTAACAAAAAATTTTCAAAATTTTTGGTTTAGAAAATAGGTACAATTTATTCATTAAATAAACCCTATTTCACTGTCTCATAGTTCCAACCTCTCTTCACTAAAAATTATTTATCTAATGGTACGAGACTCGAAATTAAGAATCGATCATTTTCCCAGAAACTAGACTCATTAAGGATTTTAAGCATTCAAATTATGACCTATAATTATTTTTTCAAAATTTTCAATGATTTTCCCAAATAAGAATAGGGGATCCCAAAATCATTCTGACCCTGTCTCACAAAAATCCAATTATCACAGAATATGAAATTCTTTTGCCTTCATCGTTTCTTTTATGAGAAAAATACTCATTAAGATTTAATTTAATATCTTATTCAATCTCTAATTCAATTTATACCATTTTTGGTGATTTTTCAAAGTCACACAACTGCTACTGTCCAAAATTGTCTTATTACAAAATTTCATTTTTACATAATTTCACTTACTCTATTCTAACTTACCAAAAGATTCGCTCAACTATCGAGCACATTGCTCACAACTTTCACATAGATATACTTACACTTATTCATCACATAGTCATGTACATATGTATTTTCACTTAATAAATTTCCCGTTGAACTCATCAGAATAATAACAGATACCCGGTGGCCTATGTATATACCACCCTTGTAACCAAAGCTCTCTGGTAAGCACAGTAGCCTACACTTAGTACTACACATGCGACCGATCAATCTAGTACATGTAGTAGCCTGCACTTAGTACTACACACGTGATAGAAGTTAACGGGCACGCATAGTAGCCTGCACTTAGTACTACACATGCGACCTATCAATCTGGTACACGTAGTAGCCTACACTTAGTACTACACACGTGACTTAACCATCTGATACACATTGTAGCCTAAACTTATTACTACACACGTGATCGAAGTTAACGGGTACGCATAGTAGCCTGCACTTAGTACTACACATGCGACCTATCAATTTGGTACACGTAGTAGTTTACACTTAGTACTACACATGTGACTCACAACGAATCATTTGTATCTCTTCTATTCCGAAGGTTCAATCAGGATATTCTTCACTTTTCAACATTTTACTTACTCGTTCTTAGTCAATTCCGATTTGTAGTTTACATCAATTGATTATTCTATAGGCAGCCACATCTCATATAATAACAAAAGATAATAACATAAAAAGAATCGAAATATTATTTATGTACAAACTTACTCGTTTCAACAAAACATCATATTCCGTCAAACTTCCAAACCTTTATCGGACGTACTCGAATTGTGGCTTCATTCACATAGCAATATCTTACAATCACATGGCATTGCAACATTTTCATCATAATAGGAAAACATCAAGAACAGGTTATATCATCTAAATAATCATATTATATCAAATTATTCACATATATATACTTACAACTCATGTAATATCAAAGCATTAGCATTCAAAGACAATATTGCATTATTAAAATCACATGAACTTACCTCGGGTTCGAGTACAACTATATATTCTGATTTAGTCCACAATCTCCTTCATTTCCAATCTATCCCCGAATCTCATTTTCTTGATCTATAATACCACATTTAGCTTACTAATTAGTCACATTATTCATATGGGTCCAAAAATCAAACTTTTACAAATTTTTATTTTGACCCTTAAATTTTCATATATTTGCACTTTGGCCCCTAGGCTCGTAAAATGATTTTTATTCAATTTCCTTGCATTTTAAGTCTAGCCAAATCATTTTCATAATTGTAGTAGCCCTTAATTTCCACTAAATCACACTTTTATGACAAATTTTGTAACTTTTACAAAACGGTCCTTTTTTGACAATTTCACAGAAAATCACTTAGTAAAACTCGTTTATTACACGCTGAGCATTCATATTCTACCACTAGACATCAAAAAACATGCATGTAATCCATGGGTAAATTTTTAAACACAAACCCTAGCTCAAAATATGGGTAGAAATGAGTAGATCTTGTTACGAGGATTTTAAAAAAGTAAAAATCATTAAAAATGGGCCTAGAACGGACTTACAATCGAGCTTGGAAGCTTGAAAAACACTAGATATGTCTTCTCCATGCAAGTTTTGGCCATGGGGTAGAAGATGGACAAAAATTGGCTTTTAATTTTGTTTTTAATTCATTTTAATTACTAGATTACCAAAATGCCCCTAACTTAAGAATATCTATTTCACCCATTTCATTTCCATTTTTGTCCAAAAAATTATCCATTGCTCTAATTACCATTTAAGGGCATCCAATTTAAAATTTCATAACAATTAGACACCCCTAACATGTAGAACTCAACTTTTGCACTTTTTACAATTTAGTGCTTTTAACCAAATTGAGTGCCTAAACGTCAAAATTTTCGAACGAAATTTTCACAAAATCATCCCATGAAATTTTAGACCATAAAAATATAATAAAAAACAAATTTTATTGTGTCCGATTTGTGGTCCCAAAACCGCTGTTCCAACTAAGCCCTAATTCGAGATGTTACAACTCTCCCTCCTTTTGGGATTTTCATCCCCGAAAATCTTACCAGAAGAGTGGTTCAATTTTTACATAAACTCCACTATCTCATAATCATTTTTGAAGAACCTTTACTCAGGATATGTTTAAAACTTAGCTCTTTAATTTCTCATACTAATGTCATGAACAATTCTATGTTGTACAACGCATCAATCGAATATTAACTTCTATCAGAGAACTCATGTATACAAGGGTCGAACCCATACCGTCATACAATATGTATATACACATCATACTTGAATCCTCTCGGATTCAAATGGCGTAGCCAGCCCGATCATCATGGCCTTAAGTTCTCTATCATTTTATATAGCCCGACAGTTCACTAGTTTGACCTCTGGTCATCATTAAAATTCAGAGCCTCAATTAGCTTTTTCAATAATTCACAATATAAATCCCGGATCTCAATTCGATAAACAAAAACTAATATTTTAAGAAATTCAACAAACTCAAAGATACTCAATCCCATAAGTCTGATGAGCAGAAATTCAGTACTTATCGACATGATTTTAGATTCATCAATTACTTAACAACAAGTCGTACGACATCTTTCTCTTTCAAAGATAGGAATAATTCTAATATGAAATCTATAGTAATCTCATTCTCAAAGATATACCATAACTATCTTATCATCCTTTAACAATTCAAGTTAGCTACACTATCTCAACTTAAGTCTTTCTATGACAGCAGATACTTTAAGCTATCACATTGCCATTCTTGTCTTAAAACACATCACTGAAAATCGAGAAGTCTTTGCTCAATCCAGACTAAACCAGTTTCAAGGCTTCGGTTAACAATATTCTCGTATATTCATATCATTACCAACATGTAGTAGACTATTCAACTTTCACAAGACAAAAACTTTATCATTCAAAGCAACTTTCAATCGTATCAAAGTCTTCTAAGATATATACACTTTCATTCAGACTATCTGCCTTTTACTCGGAGAGATAAAATCTTATTCTCAGACTTGGGAAAAAAAATTCAGACATAAATATCCCATTAAATCTTTCAAACAATAACCTATACAAACTGAATAACCAAGTCGGTCTTAATTATTACTTGATAAAGTTTTAGGAAATCCTTCCTTTCAGTTGTCAAAACGATTTAACATGTAATCATGCAAAATTCACTCATCATACTAATCAAATTTCATTTCAATTGCATTAGCTCAAGGTAGTATAAATGTTCCCAATCGAAGGCATTAACTTGATTAACTTTCTTGAGAAAAGAAATCCATCATACAAGCTGATTCTAGCAATTTCACCACTTATGCCTTTACCGATGTCAAATCCTTCACGAAGATTTAGAGAAATCCAAATACGAGAATTACCACATTACTATGATCAAAGCAGAAGCATAGTCACACTTGACATGATTATCACAACTGAAGAACACACTGTAGATATGAGCCATGATTGATAAATTCTGGATATAGATAACAAGAAAACCAGGATCTCCAAGATAGAGAAATCCAAGATAAGGAAATCTAACATACAATATCATAATGAAAGACCTAGAACAAAGCTCATAAGAAAATATGGAAGATATCAATAATTTCCCAAAAGAAAGAAGTCTAGAAGAATACATCATTCAAGGCCACTGGAACTAAATGTAACAAGGATAATGTACCTTCCATATATATATATATATATATATATATAGAAAAACTCATCTATTAGAAGGAACAAAATATTAACATCAGACACATTATCTCATAAAATCCTAACAGACGGAACGTAATAGAATGTCAGAGGGAAAGTAGAGTAATACAGATTATATACCAGTCAGACTATTAATACTTTCATCTTATTCCAAGATTAGAAAACATTTTCACGCGATAACAATTTATCTGAAAATAGATAGCCCAAGTAATACTATTGAAAGTAACTGAACTCATAGAGTACCTTAAGAGAGATAGTCATAATCTGCTTACTATAATTACCACATTCTAATATCTTACATGTCAAGATTTATTCCTCCAACTATTTTTCTTATTACAAATCCCACATTATGATTTTCATTGAAGAAGATTGGTTCTGAAGAAATTCCAGTTAATACGTTTCTCGACATCGCACTTCACTAGCTTTGTCTTTACTTATCAATCCAATTAATCTCTAATCATAGTTACTATCATTCTACAGCTAAACTCTTTGGCCTCATACTTGTGAGCTTATTCAACACTAATCTTATCAAATCCTTTACAAAACACCACTCTGGTAAAGGGGTGGGGTCATAAGGTTCCTAACTTGTCTCTCATACACATATACATATAACACTATTTCATTATCATAGTAACATTTGCACAAGTATATCATCCACTTCAGGCAAACTATTATTCACATTCGTATGACATGAACTTTTCAGTTATCTTATTTAAACCAGTGCATTTATGCATGCATTCTATGGATTCTGAATAACTTTACTTATCTCATTTATTCAATCAAAAAAGTCATGCACATAGCATCTTATGAGGGCCAAACAAACATGGATAAGTATGTCACAATCAAAACTTTTATCTGGCACTTCATCATATACATATCATTACATTCATATAAATCAATCCATTAATTTAACGTAAATAAGTTCATTACATTATAATCATTTGTCTTATTTAAAGATATCGTTAAAATTCATCAACATTCAACGTCCAATCGGGAAAATGACATTTTTATCCGTAACATGATATTATAAACCTTTATTCATACCTTTATGAATTTCTTTTTATCACATTCACTTAATCAAACAAGTCAAGTGCACAACATCATATGAATATCAAATAAGCATGAGTATTTCTCGTAACATAAATTTTTAACTCACATGTTATCACATACATATCATGAACTTTTATTCACACTTTCCTGAGTTTAGGCTCATCATAATTGTACTTTACCCGAATACCTTAGCTTCACATTTAACATGGTCGGTGTAGCTCAGTTGAGGAGTACCTCTGTCTAAACAAGATAGTTCTCATTCACGCCGGGAGACATCACACTATCACGGATTGGTGGCATGTTTAGCTAGACTCTCATTCATGCTAGGTTAGTTCGAGAATCGACTAAACCATAGTTTTGATACCACTAAATGTAACATCTCTTACCCGTATCAGAAGTCGAGACAGGGTTCGAGGCGTTACCGGACTTAAACATTCACAAACATGCAAAATCGGGCCATAAAATTTCATCCAAATTAAAACTTTTCAAACACATGTAAATCGTCCCTTATACAGGCCTTCGAGGCCTAAAACATACATCGGGGTGGTTCGGGACTAAACTGAGGACTTTAGAAAGCTCTGGGAAAACTTAGAGAAATTTTCATGAAACAGTGTCACACACCCATGTGGACACAGGGACATGGTCGTGTGTCTTCAACACGCCCGTGTCCTCAGGCCGTGTAACTCTCTGTTTATGATGTTAGCGAAACAAATTGATCCACAAAGCCAAGCCACACACCCATGTGCTAAGTCGTGTCCTCACACGGATGAGACACATGGCCGTGTCTCTACCCATGTAGCCAACACTCAGGCTATTTTTCAAGCCTTATGTTGTCCTTAATTCTCTCCCATACTTATACACATTATAGACACACATTATAACATCAATTAAATAGTTAATCATCCTTTAGTAAAATTCCGTTAAAGCATTTACATGTTGTCATACATGTGTTTATTGCCTATAGTCATGTTACATCAAGTTAGACATTCCAATTCACATTCTACAATTTTCCATATTCAATCATTATCAACTTAATACCATGACACACATTCATTCCATGGCCACGATCACCTTAAATGGTCTTAGAGCATTCATCATGTACATGTGTTATACTAATCATTCATAACAACCAATTATAAACACATCACAAAGATTAACACATAGCAAAAATAATTAGGCTTACATGTAACACCCTGAAAATTTCTACAGTAAAATATTATCCTTAATATATAAAATAAGGAAATAAAGTGACAAGAAGAGGAAAAAATTGAGTTATGTCACTGGGAAGTATATTATGACATATTGATTCAAGAAATGACTCAATTGTAAAACTGAGAAAAGTTTTGTGGCCCAAGAGTAAATACTTAAAATTTGAGGATTGAAGTGTAAATATGAAAAAGTTGAAGGACCAATAGTGGAAATATTTTAAGGGTGGAATGATCTAGGAACAAGGAAAATTGATAAATTAGGACCAAATTGAATAGGTGAAGAATTATGAGAGACTAAATTGCAATTTTACCAAATTAAGTGATGACTCAAGAATGGAATTTTAAAGATCACAAAGGGCAATGATGGTGTTGGAGATATTTTAGATTAAATAAATAAATAAATATTAGTTTATTTATATTTTAATTTAATTTTTAAATGATATTTTATTATTTTATTAATTATTTTATTTAGTATATATAAGGAAAGAAAGATGAAGAATCATCATCATTTTTCCCATGCACCTAAATGTATGAAGAGAAAAGAAAGAAAGAAACTTCTTTTGTCCTTTCATAAAAAATCTACCATTTTCACTTAGAAATCAAAAGAATTTCCATAGCCACCAAGAGAGAAAGATGACAAGAAGACTATGGGGAGCTAGAATATCAAGTTAAATTCAAGAAATAGAAGTTGGAAGAGAGAGAAAATCAAGTTAAAGATTGGAAACAATAAGACAAGGTAAGAACATCAAGATTTCCATGTATTTTTAAGTTTGATATTATTGAAAAAGCATGGAAATGAAGCTAAAGTAGAGCTTTCTTATATATGGTTCTATGTTCTTGATATATTAGTGAAGAGAAATAAGAGAAAGTGGTGGGAAATATTACAGATAAAGGAAATAAGGGTGTTATAAACTTAATAATTAACATTTTGCACTAAAACAGTTTTAGGCAGCAGCCATAGTCTAACTTTCAAAAATCACCAAAAATAGTAGAAATCGATTATAGAATGAAGAAAATATTAAATTAAATCTTATTAAGTCTAGTTTCTTATAGAAGAAACAGTGATAGCAATGGAATTGTGAATCATGAGATATAACAAATTTTGTGAGATAAGGTCAGAATGATTTCGGGTTCCCCTGTACTGACTTTGGAAAATCATATAAAATTGGAGAAAAATAATTAGGTTCTTAAAGTTATATGTTTAAAATTCTAAATGAGTCTATTTTCAACAAAAACAAAGAAGAACATAATTTTAATCTTTTACAATGAGATAATTAATTTTTAGTAAAGAAGGGTCGGAACTATCAGACAGCAGAATAAGGGTGAATTTAAAGAATAAACTGTACTTATTGGATAAACCAAAAATTCTAAAAACTTTATGGTAAGAATATACGTAAGTCTAGTTTCATGGAAAATTAGTGGATCTTAATTTCGAGTTCTTTATCTCAAGATGTAAATAATTTAGTGACTATGACGCAAATGGATAGTTTTGATTATACATATATGTAAAGAGTAAAATTATTGATAATGTTACTTATAAGCATATTACATAAATTAAGGATGTGGAATGGAGGGGAGGAGAAGGAAAGTATGTATGAATATTCAGCTAGCATAGCTAAATTGCATGTTTTAGGCTCAAGGACTAAATTGAATAAAAGTAAAACTTATGGGCAATTTTGTAAAAATGTTAGAGATGACCAATTTGCATGAAGTGGATTATTTTATTATTTAAAATTGCAAAACTGAATGAAATTATTAATTTAGCTCAAGATAAAAAAAAAACATGTTTTAAGGATTAAATTGAAAAGTGTTGAAATTATGGAAAACTATGATATTTTATAGAATTCATGGGTTGTTATCAATTTGTATGAGAATAACGACTGGAAATAAGGATTAAATTGTAAGAATTTTATTTTTTTAGCCTAAGGATGAAATCGTCATTAATTAAAGTTTAGGGGTAAAATGGTAATTTTATTTAGAACATTAATTGAATGTATTAGAACATGAAATAAATGAAAACAACGATCAAATTATTTATAAAGATCCAGATGACTCGAATACGAGACTAATGAAATTATAAACATGAACAAGCAACTAGGTAAGTTAATGTAACTTGAATTGTATTTTTAAATGCATGAAATATCGATATAATGAATTACTTGATTTATGTTTATGGAGAAATGGCAAGAGAATGATATTTATCATGACATGTAAATATGTGTTATTTTTGATAAGTTGATACAAGGAAATTAAGTAAATTGAGACAAGTAATAAATTCAAGTAAAACATATCGAGAAAAATAAGTACGTTAAGGGACAATATGTTTGATTTTAATTAGTTTCAAATATGAACGTTAGATGAAATGAAATATCTGATAAATAAATCGATAACTCCGGTAATACTCCATAACTCTATTCTGGTGATGAATTCGTGTTAGGGGCGTTACATCTAGTGGTATCAGAGTTAAGGTTTAGTCGGTTCTCGGACCGAATGTAGCACATGTAATGTCTAGAAATACATTACATAACCTGTGATAGTGTGATATCTTCTGACTCTGATGAGATTTATTTTACTTAAAGATAGAGATGTTTCTCAATCGAGCTAATTCCGATAATGTTGAAAGCGATACTCAAGTATATGAGTAAAAATGATTATGATGAGTCCGAACTCATAAAAGTATGAATAAATGTTATATTTAAATTTATGTGTATCGTAAGTAAAAAAAAAAAATTAAAGTAAGTATCAATATTGAATTGAATGAAATTGAGATAAATATTTTGTCGAAACCATTTTTAAAAGGGGTTTGAAAAATAGGGATCGACTTTTTGAAAAATAAAAATGGGAGTCGCCACCAATCTTTTAAAGTGTGATTGGATCACTATATAAAACGTTTTGGTCTACGAAATTTTGAGAAAATAGGTTCGGGAGTCGGTTACGTACGAGGAAGGATTAGCACCCTCGTAACGCCCAAAATTGATACCAAATTGAATAATTTTGTCTTAATGTCAGAAATTTGAAAGAATTTAAAAAATAAGGCTTCCTTAAAACTGTAATAATTTAAATTAAAAGAATCAAGACTCATTCGCTTTGAAGGAATATAAATATCACATCCAGCATAATTGGACACGATATTTTTAAACTTTTGTAGCTGAAATCATCTTATGATTTGTAAAACTCGCTTAAAAGGATATTTTAAATATTTAGACAAATGGGAAATTGCAACCCAACATGTTAGGGCACTACTTCCCGAATTTCCAAATATCAAAACATTGCCTCACTTTTTTTTAAAATCCTTTTGAATCAAATGAGATTTCTTTTGTCTTGAAAGTAATGATGTGTTTTACATAGCACAAAGAATTAAATAAATATAATTATAATATACATGTTTTTTTTATTTCATGCAAATATAGTATAGAAAATAATAATAATGGCATAAATTACACAATATACATTATTACTTTAGGCATATATTTAAATGTTCATTCATTATTGTTACATACAAAACATAATGTAGCGCATAATGAATACAACAAATATAAATCGTAATATACACATATGATAGTATCTTATGCAAATTACCATAAATAATTAATTTCATACAAATATCTAAAACAAATGATATGTAAAATTTAACATACTATATCAAAATAAGAGAAAACTAAAAATAAATAAATTAATTAAAAGGTATGAAATATAAATCAAACAAAAACAAGATATTTAGACTTATATTATAAGAAGATAAAAGAGAACTCTTTTTTTAAAATGATATATATATAGATTATACTATAGGGTATAATAACTTATAATATAAGAAAAATAATATACTAGATATTGCAATTTTTAAAAAAAAGAAATAAAAAATAAAAAAGGAATGTATATAATTAATAAATAATAATGTATACTTTGTGATAAAATAAAGGTAATATAAGGAAATATGGTAAAATATAATGTATAATATAATTTACAAATAAAATATGTAATAATATAAATCATATAGTACTAAAATATATGGAATAAAATATATATATATATATAATATAATATACAAAGAATGTATATAAAATAATAATAATCTAATGAGTATTTTCATATAAAAATATAACAAAATAATTAATACATATGGAAAAATACTAAATTTATAAATAAAATGTATAATAGTATGTACTAAATTTATAAATAAAATGTATAATAGTATGAACAATATAATTAATAATATATATAAATAATATATACTAAAAACATATAATATAAATATAAATAAATATGTATATAATAAAGTATATGATGAAAAATTTAAAATGTATAATAATAATATAATAGATAAATATAGTAAAATCAATAATATATATAATAAAACAATAATATATTAGATAATAAAAATAATATGTACTACTTTATAACTAATATTAAAATATATATAAAATATTTAAAATAAAAAAGGATTAAAATTAAATTTAATTAAGGAATTTAGGGTTAATTATAAGTAAATAAAGAAAACTGGGCCAAATTGAAACACGGACCAAAGCCGAGGGATTCACTGGGCAATTTGCCCTAATCCCAAAATGACACCGTTTCTCCAAAAATCTTACTATAACAATTAGGACTAAATTGAAACTAATATAAGAGATTGTGGCCAAATTAAAATAGAAATAAAATGAAATTACAAAGATTAAAAATGCAGAAGAACCTGGAAGGGAAATATCCCTTTTAATAAAACACGTGGATCCTCCCCGGGTAAACGGGTCAACGCGCAGATCCTTTGCTTCGAAACGACGTCGTTTTTAAGCTTATTGAATTAAACTAAAATGGCATCGTTTTACTGATGTTATAAAAGTAAAAAAAAAACTTAAAATCTTCATTTTAAACACTTCATAAAAAAACAGAGAAAGAGAGCTCTAAAATTCTCTCAGAGCTCCAGCCAGTGGCCATCCTAGCTCGTCCTGGAGCACCACCGCCTTTGGCCACAGGCGCTTCACGTGTCATTGTCTGAGCCCCCGTGTTCGGAGGTTAGGGCCTTCAAGGCCCCCATTTTTCGCAGCGAATCCAAAAGGGAACCTCTTTTTTATCTTTATAACGTATTTTGTTATATACTGTATCAAAAAGAAAATAAATAATGAAAAGAAAATTAAAGTATCACCTCTATTCTTCTGTTCTTTCCTTTGATTTCTTTTTTTTTATATATATCATTAAAAACGTAGTTACAGATTAGAAAAAGAAGGGCGTTTTATAACCCTTTGTTACATTTTAGGAAAAGAAATCATTTGATTTCTTTCCAAATCTATTTCTTGGCTGTTGTTGGTTCTTTCTTCTCTCTTTTTTTTTTCTTTTTTACAGGTATCTAGCGAGCAAATCAGTAATGGATGGGCTATTTCTGACAGAACCGGCATTGATTCGGCTTCAACTACGGCCAGATTTGAGGCCTGGAATCACCGCGTCGATAGTGGACAACTAAAACGACGTGACTGGGATGATACGCTGAAAGATCGCTAGAGAGGCATTGATGGGGGCACGATCAGTGGCTGAGGAGTTGGTGAGGCACTGATGGGGCATTGAAAGGCCCTGGGACAGTGCATTGAATGACGGCTTCGATTCGATAGCTGAGTAGACACTCCCCGAACTTTCCGAATCTGTTGCGGCGCTAGGATGGAAAGGAGAAACCCTAGGGTTTCCTACCTCAATGTAAAAGTTTGGGCCAATTGAGCTGATTAAGTTTTGGGTTTAGAGTATCAGGGGTAGGGTGTAAATGGGTACCGGGTAGTAGGCTAGTTGGATTTTAACTTTTGGGCTGTGGTTAGTGGGTTTGATTTAGGCTAATGGGGTATTGGGTGTTGGGCCACGAGTGTAATAGGTTTATGGGATATAATTTTCCTTTTGGGCTTTATTTCTTTTGTAACATGGACTGTACAAATTGGACATTTTATTTTATTTTTTTTGTTTTCTGTTTGGTTTATTAAGCCCGGGCAAATTTGGGCTATTACAGCTGCCCCTCTTTGCTCATTACTGTGTAAGAGGAATAGAGCAAAGACTATAAAAGGACAAAATTTGCCCAGTTTTATCGGATCCTAATTTCAAGGTCCTCAATCTGCTCCTTGCAAACTCAGAACTGTCATGCTAATGTCTTCGATCTGCTCTCCGTCGAATACAGAGATGCCAAATCATCTTGGATCTGCTTTGATGAAAGTCAGATCTGCTATGTTTTCGATTTGCTCCCCGCTAATACAGAAATGCCAAATCATCTTAGATTTGCTTCAACGTAAACACGTGAAAGCTAAATTAGCTATGTCTTCGATCTGCTCCCTGCCAATACAGAGACGCCAAATCATCTTAGATTTGCTTCAACCTAAACACGTGAAAGCCAAATCAGCTATGTCTTCGATTTGCTCCTTGCCAGTACAGAGATGCCAAATATGTTATCTTCGATCTGCTCTCTGCCAATACAGAGATGCCAAATCTGTTATCTTCGATCTGCTCTCTGTCAATACAGAGATGCCAAATCTGCTACCTTTGATCTGCTCTCTGCCAATACAGAGATGCCAAATCTGCTATCTTCAATTTGTTCTCTGACAATACAAAGATGCCAGATCATCTTGAATCTACTTCAGTATAAATATTTGAAGGTCAGATCTGCTATGCTTCAGCCTATTGCCCTACTGCTTAGGGGACTTAAGGCGCACCAATCTTCATTGTCCCTTGAAGGACATGACCTGTACAATGTGTATGATTTCATGGCTAATGATTAGGATGCTATGATCGAAATGAATCAAATGCTCCTAATTAAACCTGTTAAAATGCAAATTGTTTATGAATATGACCCCTATTCAGACATCACTACTCATTCCTTCATCAAAGCTCATCCTTATTTCTCTCGAAATATCATTCTTTACTTAACCCATGGGCTCGTACCATTCCTCAAACGCTATGACCCACCAAAATGTCTGTAAGATGATCCTCTCTTAGGATCGAATCATTTGATTTGTCCAATCATCATTTTAGACTAAAGAAAGAATTTCCTCGAGTTATTTCAAACCTCACTTACGTGAATTCCTCGAATAATTGTTTTGTTTTAGTTTCTTGTATTATCTAGAAATTTCCAGAGTAATGAACAAAACTTCATTTGTGAAAATTATTTAGTTCATCTATCATTATTTAATGCAACACACTTTTAAGAATAATGGAAGATGAATCCAGAATAACTAGATTTGAATGAATTTGTCAAAAATACAAAGTGAATTAATCTGAAAGCCTATCTTTAAGAAGAAAAAGAATCTAAAGATAGCAAACAGGATAAAAATTAGATGCTTTAGATATCGCCGCTTGAGCGTATATGTACCATGTAACACCTCTCGCCTGTATCCCTCGCCGGAACAGGGTTCGAGGTGTTGCTCGACTTAAACTCAAGAAATCACACAAAAACAGTGCCGAAAAACTTCAATCAATTTAAAACTTTTCTTTTTTAAAAACCCTTTCCCATTTTAAAAAACATTTTGGGGAATTAAAACCTTTTGGGTTAAAATTTTTTAAAAAAATTAAAAATAAATAAAGGGGGCAGGGAAATAATCTTTTTCTTTTTTGGGATTTGGGAATTTTTTAAATAGAAATTTTTTTTTGAAGGGGAAAATGGAAAAAAAATTTTGATAGGAAAATAACCTTAAAAAAGGAAAGGAAAAAAGCCAAAGGAAAAGTTGCAAAAAGGACCCTTTTTTAAAAAATAAATTTTTTGGGGAAAAAAATTTCCCCAAAGGGCATCAAAAACCCAAATTTAAAAAAAAGTTTAATGAGGGAACAAACTGAGGAAAAAAAAGGGTAAGCTTTTAAAGAAAGACCCAAAAAAGCAAAATTTTTTTGGGACCGGGCAATTCAAAAGGGAAAAATTTTTTAAAAAAAATTTAAAAAATCTATTAAAAAAAATAAATAAAGGAAAAAAATTTTGGCATTTTAAAGGAAATGGAAAAAAACCCCGGGACCGTTGAAAAAAAAAACCCTTGGGTAACCAAAATTTAAAATTTTTTAATTTATAGTTGTAAAGAAAAACCCTTCTCTTTTTAAAAAAAGGTTTAAATATCCTGGAAAGTTTTTTTTTTGAAGGAATTTATTGCAAAAAAGTTTTTAAATAAAATTTTTCGGGTTAATGGTTCCCGCCAAGTTATTTAAAAAAAAATTTTTTAAAACCAAAAAATTTGATAGGAACAAATAAAAGGATTTTAATTATAAAAAGGGGAAGGGAAAGGAACCCTTGAAAACATTTTTGGATTACAAATTCCCAAAAAAAAATTTTTGAATTTGGGAAGTTGAATTTTGGGAAATTTTCCCAAAAATTTTTAAAGTTAATTTTAAAAACCATTCCTTTTTTTTTTTCAAAGATTTAAAAAAACAATTTTTGCAGAAAAAAAATTTATAAAAAATTTTTTAAAATTTTAAATTTCGGGGTGTTAAATAAAACCCCTTTTTTTTTGGGGAAACTGGGTTTTAAATCCAAAAAAATTTTTTAATTTGTTTAAAAAAGGAAGGAATTTTTGGTCTTTTTTTTTTTTCAAAAATTAAATGGTTTTTAAACACTTTTTCCATTAAAAATTTTTAAAATTATCGGGAAATTTATTTTTTTTTTTTTTGAATCCCTTTTTAAAACCGAGGAATTTTTGAGGTCCTTTTGGGGAATTTTTTTTAAAAATTTTTTAAATTTAAAAAAATTTTTCTTTTGTTTTTTGGGGTTTTTTTAAAATTTCCTTAGAAAAATTGAAATTTACAAAACCCTTTAAAACCCAAAATAAAAAAAATGGGCCGGGCGAATTTGAAAAATTTTTAAAAATGGTTTGAAAAGGCTTTTTGAAAAAGGGGGAAATTAAAACCAAATTTTAAGGAAATTTTGGGGCCCTTTTGGGAAAGGGGAAATTAAATTTTAATTGGGAAAAAAGACCTTTTGGAAAAAAACCCATTAAAAAAGGGATTGGGAAAAATTTTAAAAAAATTTTTAAAAAAAAAAAAAAAAGGAAAAAAAAAAAAGGGAAAAAAAAAAGGAAAAGAAGGAAAACCATTTCCAAAACCAAATTTTGGAAAAACCAACCCATTTAAAACAAAATAATTATTTTAAAAAAAAATTTTGGGCAAATTTGGGCCAAAAGGGGTCTTTTTTAAAAAAAAGGGTTCCAAAGGGAAAAAAAGGGAAAAAAAAACAAAATGGGGTTTTTTAAAACTTTCCATTTATCAAAACTTAATTTTTTAAAATTTTAAATTAAAAATTTTAAAATTTTTTTAAAATATTTCAGTTAATTTAATTTTTTTTTTAAAGGGATTCCCAAAAATTGAAGTTTTAAAAATAAATTTTTTTTTTCGGAAAATTTCGAAATGGGGTTTTTTTGAAAAAAAATTTTAAAAATTTTTTAATTTTTTAAAATAAAAAAGGGATTCTTCCTTAAAAAAAGGGGTTTTTGGGGAACAAATTTTATTTTTTAGGGGACCCAATTTCTTTCTTGTCGGAAAAATTTGGGAAAAAAAAGGAAGGTAAACCCTTTGGTGATAAAAGAGGGGAAATTTTTTCCTTTTTGGGTTTTTTTCATAAAAAAGGGGAAATAAATTGTCTTTGGGAAATTTTTTCATTTTGAAATTTTTAAAAAAAAACTGAAAATTATCTCAAATTAAATTTTAGGGAAATAAAATTCAAAAAAAGGGAAATTTTTAAAATTTTTATAAAAAAATGGGAAACCCCCCTTTTCCTGGGTTTAAACGGGTTTTAATTTCCGGAAAACCTTGGGAAAAGAAAAAAAAAGCCCAAATGGAAAACAAAAGGGTTTTTTAAAAAAAAAAAGGAAAAAGGAAAAAAATTTTGGTTTTCCCTAAAAAAAAGGTTTAGGGAATTTGGTTAAAGGGAAAAGGGAAATTTAAAAGGGAAGAACCCTGGAAAAAGAAAAGGGGGTTTTAAAAAAAAAAAAAAAAAAAAAAAGGGAAAAAAATTTAAATGGAGGGATAAAAAACCCGGAACGGGTTAAACCCGGGGTTTTAAAAATTTACCTTTTTGGCAAAATTTTTTGGGGAAAAACAAACAAAAAAACCTTTCAAATTTTCCCTAAAATTAAAAATTTTTCCCATTGAAAAATATAAATTCTTTAAATTTTTTAAAAATTTTGAATTTAAAATTTTAATTAAAGGGATAAAAATTTTTTGGATTTTTTGGGGTGTTTTTTCAAAAAAAGCGTTTTTGCTTTTCAAAAAATTTAAAAAAGAAAAAATTTTAAAAAGATTTTTCCCGTTTGGGAGGTTTTAAAGAAAAATAAGGGTTTAAAAATTAAAGGGATAAAGGGATATTTTAAAAATTTTATTTAAAAAGTCCAAAATGGTTTTTCTTTTTCAAAACATCAAAAAATGCTAATTTTTCCCTAATTTTTTTTGGCAATTAAAATTTTGCTTTCCCTTTTTTAAGGGGAAGACAAAATAAATCGCACTCCTTTTAAGGGGATCGAATTTGCCTTCCTTTTTTGGAAAAGGGGAAAAAATTTATCCTGGGGAAACCAAGAAAATTTCCATTTCCTTGTGGTAGGACCCAAATTTGGAAGGGAAAAGTTGAAATCAGTTTGGCCTTTTGGTTTTAAAGGGCAATAAGATAATAACCCTTTTGGGAAAAGAAGATTTCCTGTGTTTTGAGGAACAAGTTGAAGAAAATTTAATTACATTTCCAAACGAAAGGTTTTGGCCCCGGGGGAAGAAACAAATAATTTTTATTTTTCAAAGCAAAAAATTTCCTTAATGGCCCAAATCAATTTTCCACCTTTTTTAAAAAAGGGGCAAATGAAAACTATTTTTATTTAGGATTTAAAATTTTTTTTAAAAAAAACAAAAAACCAATTCTCGAATTTAAAAATAATTTTTTCCCTTTTCAAGGGATTTTTAAAAAATTTAAAACAAGGTTTTTAAATGAAAAATTAAGGTTTTTTTAAAAACAAATCAAAGTTGTTTATTTTTAATTTAGATAAATTAAATTTTTTGAAATAAAGGGGAAAATTTGTCCAACTAAGGGCCATTTGGGTTTCCCTTTATTAAAACCAAAATTTATTTGGGTTTTAAAAATAAATTTTGGGTTTTGGGGAAACTTTTTCAAACTTTAAAATTTTCCTTTTTCGGGTTTGGGGTTTTAATTTTTTTCTTTTTTAAACTTTTAAAAATTTCCAAATTTTTCCCAAAAAAAAAAGTTTTTTTTTATTTTTTAAAGGGATTATTAAAAAATTTATATATAAAAACCAAAAAAATTTAATTTTCAATTTAAAATATTTCCGAATTTAAATTATTAAAAATTTTATTTTAAAATTTAATTTTTTAAATTTTAAATTTTAATTTAATTATTTTAAACCATTAATTTAAAATTTTAAAAATTTTATTTTTAAATTTAAATTTTTGTTTAAAATTTTTAAAATTTTTAAATTCCTTTTTTTTTTCATTTTTTTTTTTTAATTTTTATTTAAATTTTTTTTTTTAAATTTTTAAAAAAAATTTTTTTACTTTAAATTTTTTTTTTTATTTTTTTTTTATTTTTTATTTTTTATTTTAATTTTTTTTTTTTTAAAATTTTCTTTTTAAATATTTATTTTTTTAATTTTTTAAAATAATTTATTTTATTATTTTTTTAAAATTTTTAAAATTTTTTTTTATTTTAAAAATTTTTTTTATTTTATTTTATAATTTTATTTAAAAAATTTTTTTACATTTTTTTTTTAAAAGCTAAAAATTATTTTTTTTTTAAATTTTAATTTTTAAAAATTTTTTTATTTTAATTTTTTTATTATTTTATTTTATTTTTTATTTATATTTTATTTTTAAATTTAAAATTAGTTTTATTTTAATTTTTTTTTTTTTGGGAAATTTTATTTTTTTAATTTATTATTTTTTTAAATTTTAAATTTTAAATTTTACCCTTTTTTATATTTAAATTGTTTTTTAAATATTTTTATAAACTTTAATTTTTTGGATCTTTTGGTTGTTTCCCCTCAATTTTGCCACCTCTTATGGCATTCTCGATCATCTCTCCCGCCATAACTATATCCGCAAAGCTTTTAGTAGTACTCCCAATCATATGGGTAATGAATGGAGCCTTCAGAGTGTTGATGAACAACATGATAATCTCCTTCTCCAACAATGGTGGTTTAACTTGCATTGCCACCTCTCTCCATCTCTGTGCGTATTGCCTAAAGTTTTCATTAGGCTTTTTCTCTATATTTTGCAATGTAATTCTATCTGGAGTCATGTCGGTCACGTGATTGTACTGCAGCATAAAGGCTTGGGCAAGATCCCGCCATGAACTTATTCTGGTTCGGCTCAGTTGATTGTACCACTTAGCTATTGCTCCAATTAAACTTTCTTGAAAACAATGGATCAATAATTGATCATTGTTCACATATCCAGTCATTCTCCTACAGAACATCGTGATATGGGCTTCAGGGCAAGTAGTCCCGTTATACTTCTCAAATTCTGGCATTTTGAATTTGTGAGGAAGCACCAAATCTGGGACCAAGCTTAGATCTTTGGCATCAACTCTATGATGCCAATCAGCATTCTCTAAAGCTTTGAATTTTTCCTCCAACCATCTGTAGCATTCTTCCAGCTATCTTGCAGCCTCAGTTCTTAAATCCTCTTTTTCAGCCATGTCTAAGTCAGGAACGAGAGGATTTGCAGGATTGTCACCCACATTAAATCCCGAGCCAGTTGGGAAATTTATGGGGATCCTAACATTTGCTTGACCCTATTGAGGCCTTATTGTGACAGACGGCCCTCGAGGATATGTCTCAGGTTGAGTTTGTACATGAGGTGGAGTGAAGCCAGGAGGATGACCCTCATTCTCCTCTTCAGTGATTGCCATGGGAGCCTTTCCCTTGTCAGTGGCCCTCAGTAGTTGAGCCATCTCAGCCATCATGTTCTTTTGAGCCTCCATCATTTGCTCCCTCATATCATTTTTCATTTTGGCCAACTGCTCCTACAGTTGGTCCTGCATGTCCTTCTGTAGCTGTTCAAATCTTTGGTCTATATTCCTGGATTTTGCGCGAGTTTCGTACTGATGCGTAGCTTCCAGATGCGTAGCTTCCACGTTTTCTTTTCTACTTCTCTCTCTGCCTAATAATTTTAACTAATTAGGGTCTTTCTATAAACTTTGAATGCAAACGATGCAATGAAATGCTATGAGATGTAAATGCATGAATGCAAAAAGATGTTGATTCTGACTCAGTTTCATTTTAGAAAACGTTACTTAAGGAACAAAAATCTTTTCATAAAACGGATTACAAATACACTTTTGCCTATAGGCCTAGAGTCTTAACCCTATCTAATAACAATGTTAATTCTCGTCCTTTACCTGACGATGACTCATACATCACAGTCAGCGTTCTAGCTTGTATTGCCAACCCCTGCAAGTGTTCAGCAACCTCTCGAATCTGAACTAGGGCCTCTCCTATGACATGATCTCTATCTCCCACTTGATTCTGAAGATGGTGAAGTTCTCCCTTCCACTGTTCCTCTCTTGCCTCAAGCTGCTCCATCCGTAGCTCACAGCCCTGTAGTGCTGCTTCCAACTCTCCAATGTTGTGCTTAATTTTCTCGATCTTGTCCAAGCTTGCCTTTAACTCAATCGCAGAGTTACGACTTCGGTAATGATGAAGAGATCGTCTAAGCTCTGTCACCTTAAATTTTAGCCCTTGATTTTCTTTTTCTAGGGCCTGATTACGCGACTGCATCTCTTGGAACTTCTTCTCCCAATATTCGGCCTTAGCTCTTTCCTCTTGAATCTCATGCTGCCATTGCTCTAAAGACCTCCCTTATCTGACCCTTTTCAATGTTACCTGGGCCTTCTTATAATGCGTCTTTAAGTCATCTCGATCTTCCTCGACCTTTCTCTTTTCCTTTTTCACCTTCTCGACTTCCATCTTTTGAACGTCAACATCGAGACTCAAGCACATTTTCTCCTCTTCGAGCTTCTCAATCCTCTTTTCCAGCTCCGAATTCTTTCTCTCGAGCTCTTGCTTCATAACTTCCAACTCTGATGGGATCACTCGTAAGCTCTCCTCTAATGATCGAGCCACTTCCAAGGTTGGCCTAGGGACATTATCATTGATTCTCCTACTAAACCACCCTTTATACTCAAGGGTTGATGTCGAGCCCTCAGCTAAGGTCTTCATAAAAAAAGGCTTCTTCCAAGCCTCAGAAATTTCTCGCATCCTCTTCTTATAGTGATCTCCCTTATAAGAGAAATCGCTCTGAGCTAAACCCTGTGTAGCCAGTATAAACTGCCTCACTCAATACTGCCTTAGAACAAGTAACGATGTATACCCAACAACTCCCCAAATTCCTGGCAAAGGGACCCAATCAAAACTGCCACATCGGTAAAGGACTTCACTAGGAACCAACCAATGAGCCTTCCACATAACATCTTCCTCTCGAAGGCTTTGCAGAATGTCTATCCACCTCTCTTCTGAAATGTCATCTCTCCTAGGCATGTCTACTGCCTCCCTTAAAGAAGAATAACCCTCAAAGAAAACTCAGCAAGGAACCTTATCCAGTTTTCAGAAATGGCTATTGTAGACACTCAATTTTGCCCAGCTCATTTCAGTATTTAAAATAATAAACCCCAAAAAAAAACGAAGTCCAAGTTCAGTCCAGAATTACAAATATAATTTGGCCCGATCAGAATGGCCCATTACTTGAAAAGATTTAAGGTCCATCTACAAGCTTGACTCATGGAAATATAATCTCCAATGATATGCAATCTTAGATGTGATATGCAATCTTAGATATGATACAATCTTAGATATGATTGCAATCTTAGATATGATATACAATCTTAGAAGATATGATTTTGTAATCTTGGAGATTTAATTTGTAGGTATCCTTTAATCTTAACCGTTGATGTAATTGATCTATACCGTTGGATTTGGGGAGGCTCAACTATAAATAGAGGTCTCTCCCTTCATTGTAAATCACTTGAGTTTTGGGAAGCAATAAGAATTCTTGAGAGCATTCACTCAAATTTCTTTCCCTCTTGCGTTAGAATTCTTGAGAGCATTCACTCAAATTTCTCTCCCTCTTGCATTCTTACTCTCTGTGGTTTGTTCTTATTTTATTCTTTGTCTATCTTAGTTTTTCAACCCTTTTTATTTTAATTTCTTCATTTTTCAAATATATATATATTTTTCCTATCTTTTATACATTTGATTATGTATTTTATATATCATAATATTTAACCTTTTATATAGTTTATTTTCAAATATATATTTTCTATGCATGTATATATATTATATAATCATTTCATTATAAATATAAATTCTTTTACATATTTGATATTTTATAAATTATTTTTCTAAACCAATATATTTTATATTTTTATATAATTATTATTCTTATAAATATATTTTTTATTATATATTATATTTTAAATTTATTATTAAATATCACATTTTTATATGCTCATTCTATTTATCAATTGTTTATATTATACATATATTTTTAAAACTTATGTTTTTATTATTATACAATATTTGTTTTACTTTAGAATTAATGTATTATTGTTATGTTATGTATTTCATATGTTATGTAATATCTTAGACTTTTATAATTTACATTCAAATGCATATTTTTATATATGTACATTGATATATTGTATTATATGCATCATTTCATTTATTAATCCATTCATGTGTACATTAAATTATTGGATTGTATATTTTATATTTTATGTAGATTCTATTTATCTATTTGCTATGCATGTCATCTATTTTTACTCATACATATTTTACATTAATATTTACCATGTTTTATATATTATTTAATGTTTTATTTATGATATATTGTATATAATTAGTGCATTTATTATGCTTTCTTTTGGGTATATTCCTATTTGCTTAGCATGATTATTTTATTATTCTATTTTACCCTCTATATAGTGATTGCATTTATATAAAGTGTAGCAGCACGCACTGAAACCGTCACCGAGTCGAGCTTGAGGAGTTCTTGAACATAATTTATCAAATTAAGAACTTCAAATCTTTTGTTTCTACATTCACAGCTTTCTAGCTACTCGCGTCACATTTACAAGAAAAATCATATCTCGAGTTACGAAACTCAAAATCAGGATTTGTAAATTTTCCCTAAATCTAGACTCATATATATATTTACTAATTTATTTCTAGAATTTGTGGTCAGGCCAATTAGTACAGTTTATTAGTTAAATTCTCCCCTGTTCCAGGGTTTGATTACTCTGACCTCTGTGTCTTACGAATCAGATATCTCCCTGTACAGAGCTTCAATGACTATGCCGTTTGTCTCTAATAAAACTAGACTCAATAAGAAATCTGTAAATATAAAGCATGACTTATAATTATCTTTGTAAAATTTATGGTGAATTTCCAAAGTCAGAACAGGGGATCCAGAAATTACTCTAGCCCTGTTTCACAAAAATTTAAACATCTCATAAAATATAGCTCATATACCTGTTTCGCTTCATCCATATGAAAATAGACTCATCAAGCTTCGATTCCATAACTTATTCATTATTTAATTCCATTTATACTATTTTTAGTGATTTTTCAAATTCATGTCATTGCTGCAGCAATATTCTGTTTTAAGGCAAATTTCATCTTTTCATGAGTTATTATGAACTAGATAACCTATTAAATTTCCATGATATCAAACATGATCTAAATTTAACCATCACCATGACTTATCAATATCAAACATTTTCTCAACCAATCATGGCCATATCATAAAATTATTTACACAAAATAAATATATTGCTATACATGCCATACTTAAGTTTTACAAGCCATTTACCCGGATGAAAGTCCTTTGGATAGTGTGATCGAACCTTGACCGTCCGATTCCCCAGTGGCTTGTTCAAAACTACAGTAAATAAAGAGGAGGAGTAAGCATAAATGCTTAGTAAGTTCATATGTAAATAACAAGTAACATAACAATACAAATATACCAAACAACTTTAGCATGGTATCACCAAAACATATATCATATTTCTAAACATCATTCATCATCTTACTACCTTATCGTTGTTGTATCTATTATCAACCCGAGGGTTAAGAACATACCTGTCCAAAGTGTCCATTTCACAACACTTACCAAAATGTCGCTTGCATCTTAAGTGTTCTTTCATTTCACTAGAAATTTCACCGTTGAACACATCGAATACAACTCGGATACGGATAATTTGCACATAAGTGCCTCATATGTAATCAAGAAATCATGTAACCCGCCCCTAAGTGAACTCGAACTCAACTCAACGAGCTCGGGCGTTCACATCCATAAGTGAACTCGGACTCAACTCAACGAGTTCGGATGCCTAGTTACATTTCACGAACTCGGACTCAACTCAACGAGTTCGGACATTCGCATCCATAAGTGAACTCGGACTCAACTCAACGAGTTTGGATGCTCAACCATCCTAGTGACATGTCATTTGTATCCTAATCTATTCCTAAGGTTCAAACGGGCTTTTTTCCTCGATCTCACATTGCCGTCTTCCATGGAATATCGGAATCGATACTCGGTAGCAATTCATATTTATCAAGTAGTAAACATAATTTGCATATTACTCAACATTAACCACAAAGCATAATATTTCACGATAAAAAAATCAGCATATCATATAATTAACATCAATAACTTAAAAATAACAATTATGCTACATTATTTACACATGAACTTACCTCGTATGCGAAAATTACTACTTTTACCATTTCGTCCACAACTTGGTATTTTTCCATTTTAGCCCGAATTTCAGTTTTCCTTACTCTATCATTTAAAATATAGTCTAATTAGGACTCACATTATTCAAATTGACCCAAAATCATATTTTTGCAAAATTACAGTTTTGCCCCTAAACTTTTGCATATTTACACTTTTGCCCCAAAGCTCGTAAATTAAACTTCAGCCTATTATCTTATGTTTTATGACATGCTGATCATTTTTCCCTTCTATGGAAACATCAAATTCTCACTCTAACATGTACTTATGACTATTAGGTATTTTTACCGATTAAGCCCTTTTGCTCGTTTTCACTTAAAACCGAGTAGTACAAGTTGTCTAACATAATTTAAAACCTCATATTCTATCATAAAACACCAAAATACAAGAATTTCACCTATGGGTATTTTTCCAAATATGAACCCTAGGTTGAATTATTGCTAGCATAAGCTTAATCGAGCTACCGGGACTCCAAAAGCGTAAAAATCATTAAAAACGAGGCTAGAACGGACTTACAATCGAGCTTGAAAGCTTGAAAAACCCTAGCCATGGTTTCTCCATGCTATATTCGGCCATGGGGTTAAAGATGAGCAAAATTGGCTTTTAATTTTGTATTTTAATTCATTTACCCTAAATGACCAAAATGCCCTTACTACTAAACTTTCCAAAATTCCATCCATGTCCAATTTTTGTCCATAGACTTAGAAATTGGTAAAATTTCTATTTAAGACCTCCTAATTAATATTTCAAAACAATTTCATACTAGAAACTTCTAGAATGCAAGTTTTGCAAATTATTCGATTTAGTCCCTAATTTCAATTTAAGCACTTTATGCATAAAATTTCTTCACTAAATTTTCACACAATCATGCAATCATATCATAGACCTTAAAATAATCATAAAATAATTATTTCTATCTCAGATTTTGTGGTCACGAAACCACTATTCCGACTAGGCCCAAAATCAGGATATTACATAAAGTGTTATAATACTTTGTAATATACGCTATTTGAATATCTATGTTTCGTAATATAGAATTGTCACTCTAAAAGGTCATTTAAAACAATATTTAAAAGTTTTATAAAAATAAAAAAGGCAATGCTTAGTATTTGAAAGCTTCGAGAAAAGTAGTGCCCTAACTTATTGGGTTGTAACTTTTCTCGTTGAGTTCGAATAGTCAAGTACCCTTCTAAGTTTTTAAGATTTTCAAAATACGAGCAACTGTCTTGGAATTTCAAAGCATTGTGTCCTAACTTATTGGATGTGGCGATTTGTAGTTTCGAGATAGGGATTTCCAAAAGGTTAACTTAGTGTCAATGTTTTGATACGAGTGAACCCAAATTTTCAAAATTAAAGTATTTTAAAGAGGATTACATCTTAAAATTTTTTAAATTTCTGACATTAAAGACATTTGATAATCAATTAGGTACCAATTTTTGGGCGTTACGAGGGTGCTAATCCTTCCTTGTACGTAACTGACTCCCGAACCCGTTCTTTTATTTCGTGGACCAAAACTAATGATTTTAAAACAAAATGTTTTAAAGGTGATCCAATCACACCTAAAAAGATTAGTGGCGACTCCCGTTTTCATTTTTTAAAATTGATTCCCATTTTCCAAAACTCGATTTGAAAATGGTTTCGACAGCTTGGCGACTCCACTAGGGACTAATAAGAAAGTCAAGCCGTGTAATTGATTATCTCTTGTCTTAATGTCGGAAATTAAAAATTTTAAAATTTAATCCTCTTTGCATTACATGTGTTTGTATTATTACATGTGTTGCTATATTCTGATACGCATTGCATTTGCATGATCGTTGTGGTCACACCCTTAAGTGGGAGTGAAAAGCTACGCCTTCGTGAGGTTTTCGGCTCCGTGCAGGATAGTGGATCACTTTCGGGATACATCTGTACCTATGGTTTCGTGAGATTTTCATCTTAGTGTAGCCATAAGGAAATGTATTCCCCTGAACTGAACTCGATTCAAATGAGCCTATAATGGGTGAGATTGAGGAATCTGCTGGTTCGGGTACCTCAAACTTTAGAAACAAACCACATATAGAAAAACCGTAAGAGCTCAATATAGATAGAATTATACTTAGGTTATCTTTATGTTTATTAATATCATATGATACTGACTGTTTTCTTTCTTTTGTGCATGTCATTTTGCATTTAAAAGGTATCGATTCACGGTCAATTTCTAAGATAGAAAGTTTTATTATGGAGAACGGACTTCTTGATAGAATGGAGGGCAACCTTAACGTCCATAAATGGTCAAAGGAAACGTTGAAGGATACACATCAGAATTATGGGGTTACACTCGGATCAGCGTGGCACAAAATAATCTCCAGGAGTTAAAGGAAATATGGGATCAATGAAGTAATAAAGCCAAGTAGTTGTTCTACAATAACTAAGGGGACTTGCAGTATTTTCTTGACAGGAGGATAGATGAGCAATTCAAAGTGAGTGTGGGAGTATTGATGGACACTTCTACCATTATAGCATTTCTCTTTCATATGAATACGGTTGCCATGTGAATGGTAAGGGTATTGGAAGGAAAGTGATTGATAGAGTGCATGAGACCTACAAAAATGAGTTGGATGGAAAGAATTTTGCCTATAATGGTAAAAAGCTCGTTTACTATAGGACCGCTACCAAACAACAAGCATGAGTTTACTATGTTGCACTTATCAGAGACAATGGAAATGCAAGCCCTAATGGTCTATCAAAATGGACGCAAAACAATAAGATTAAATAAGACCATATCATTTAAAGACCTTTAAAGTAGAGATTAGCTATGCTACGAGGATACCCATACAAGTAATGCTCTGTAGGAGAAGAAATCTGAAAACTCTCAAGAAGCATTGAGGATATAGGATATCATTTTAAGGCAGCATACTGCGGAACAGTGATGCCTGCTTGTTCACCATTTTCTCTCTCAGGATAATCAGAACAATTTCACAAGTATTGGAGGAGGTGTCCCTAGCTGCACGGATTACCCCACAAGTGAGGTCGTAGCTCAAACTCAGGAGGTAGCTGATTATTTGAGACATTGGCGATCTGGTGACATATTGAGCACCAATATGAGATACAATCAGATCGTGGCTAAGAGTTTGTTTTAAAACTTTGGGCATTAGGGAAAGCGTATTTGTAATCCATTTATATGTAAAGATATTCTTTTTCTAAATAAATTTTTCTAAATGAGATTGAATCGAGATCGATACCTTTTTGCATTCATGCATTTGCATTACATTACATCAAAGAAAAGAAGGTGTTGATTTGAAATTTGATTCCTAAACAGAATAGTTTGTCATAAGGAAACGAATTTCTTGATAAAGTAGATTATAGTGTGGTAGTCTGAATATAGTCCAAATAAACGATGAGAGAAAGCTGATAGTCCATGGAGGAATACATGATGTGATTGCCAGAGATTCAAGCCAACAACGGTTATCCAAGAGCACGACGAGAGAAAGCTGGAAGTCCACGAAGGAATACATGACTTGATTGCCAACGAAGATTATCCAAGAGCCGACACTTTTTGATGAGTATCATGGAGATAAGTGAGTAAGAGATCGAGGCTCAGATTAAGCAGCAAGCAGCTAGCAAAGGCATCTTTTAGAGAATTTACAAGATTCGACCATGAAGAAAAGATCAGCGTTTACTTGGACTATGAAGGGCAAGACCACATATGTAATCTATTTTCATGTAAAGAAATCTGTTTTCTAGAAAAGTTATTCTAATAGAATTGAATTCAAGATCAACATCTCCTTTTCTTTTGCATTCACGCATTTGCATTGCATCACATCACATGCATTTAAATCCATAAAAAAACCCTAATTAGTTAAAGTCACGGATGAGTGAAAAAGAAGTTGAATGGGAATTAACGACGTTCCCTTACATATCCCCGACTTTTGTGTCAGGAGGGATAGCTTACCCGGAGAATGGGGTGTTTGGAAATAAAAATCATCCCATCAATGTCATACATGAGGAAGGAAAGTTCTTTAAACAATTGGAATGCAGAAGAACTTCCTGTAATCTTTAGGAATTTTACGGAGTAATATTCAGAATACTCTTGTTGCTCTAAAGCCTAGGAGTAATGAGATTTCTTTTGAGAAGTGGGCTCATGTTCAGACATTTTTATTTTCAATAAAACATATTTTTATTATTTATCCGAGTAAATATTCTTTCATTCTGATTCTTTTGACCTTTAACATTCTTTATAAATTTTCATTTCATGTAAATAGTCATTCTTGAATTCATTTATTCCTTGTATATTCTTTTGTGTGCCTATTATAGATCCCTAGATATCAATGACACGGGCAACGATACTACAGATTCAGAGTTCCTTTTGAGTGCGATATGTGTTTAGAGGAATCTCAGTACTTTGAAGGTGATAGAAATTGTGACTTGGTTTTGAATTTGTTGAAAATGGTTTTTACCCCCATGAAGTGGTGATAGGAAATATAGCCTTAAAGGAAGGAAAGATTGCGAAATTGGAATTAGTTGAGGAGACAAAACAAGACCTTGTTGAAACTATTATAGGAATTCAAAAATGTGTCCAAAGACGCATGCAGGAGGATTTGCAATTGCCAGGATAAACATGAGATTTTGGGGCACTGTTGGTCCACCATGGAAAGGGATCGCATCAGATGTACAATGAATGCCAAATTTAAAGGAGTCAAGACTTATGGGGCATGTATGTTATGGGCCCGAGCTCGTCAAAAGTTTCAAGCTGACAATGACTCATCTTTGTGGACGTCAACTACTCCATTAAGAGAGGGAGATAGCTTCATATGCCAATATTACAAAGTCAAAAGTCATCTATTTCAAAAAAAAAAAAGATTATATATAACTGCACAATGCCAAAAGTTTGCAGTCTTTTCAAAGATAATGTACCATACCACAGTACAACAAAAGTTGCAAAAAGAAAAAAGAGAAGAAAAAAAAAACAAATTACAGAAGATGACCGAGACTGGTAAAATTGGCATAAGAAACTACCGCCTACTCTCTATGCTTACGCTAGGGCAAACACCTTCAATTCCAGTTGTTTCAAAGGTTCCAACCATAATCCTTGGAATGGGTGCATTGTTTGGCTTTCCTGAGCAGTCTGATATGCCGTCAATAGCTGCAATGGTTAGCTCTAAGCGGTGGCCATTGATTTCTAGCTATGGGGCATTAGGCCATACACAGTCTCTGAAGCTTAAAATGATAGATTCTTTCTTCAAAACCAGTCTCTGACAAAGTGGATGACGGTATCATGAAGGAAGCTCTCTTAGACTTTTATACAAGTTCAGAGAAGAGGAAACTTGATCAAATCATTATTTTCAGGGATGGAGTTAGCGAGTCTCAATTCAATCAAGTTTTGATCAAGTTGTTGAGGCTTGCAAGTTCCTTGAAGAGAAGTGGAACCCTAAAGATTACGGTTATTGTTGTATGAAAAACCATCATACCATTTTTTTTTTTCAGCAGGGATCTCCTGACAATGTGCTACATGGTACTGTCATTGACAACAAAGTATGCCATCCAAAGAACAATGATTTTTACCTTGGTACCCATGCTGGAATGATTAGAATCACGAGGCAGACCGACTATCATGTTCTCTTAGACCAGGCTGGGTTTTTGGCTGATGATCTGCAAAAGTTTGTTCATTCTCTATCCTATATGTATCAAAGGAGCACCACAGCCATATTTGTTGTGGCTCCTATTTGCTATGCTCATTTGCCAGCTTCATAGTTGGGGACAATTTATGAAGATTAGGGATGCTTCAGAAACATCATCGAGTCATGATGGGATGTATGCTCCGGGAGTAATCTCGTACCTCGACTTTCCGGGTTGAAGGATAAAGTCAACAACTTCATTCTTGTCTCACGAGAATCATTGAACAATCTTTTGTAGGGTTTGACAAATAATGATCGGGATCTGCTGCTTTGGGGCAATCCCTTTCTCATGGGTTTATGAATCAAGATTTTCCTCCAAGCTTTCTTTGAGTCAAGAATTGAATACCTCTAGTAAACTTAACTTGAAAGTATTCATCCTAACCAAATGTACCAAGAATGGATGACACAGACTTATGACAAAGAAGGTTCGTCCAAAAGATTTCATAAAGGAAACCTTGTGTTGAAAGAGATCCTTCCCATGAAAAAGGATGCCGAATTGGGAAAGGCCATATGTTGTGAAGAGGGCTTTCTCTAGAGGTGCACTGATTTTAACAAGAAATGGATAGGAAGAATTTATCTGATCCAGTGAATTCGGACTCGGTCAAGGAGTACTTTGTCTGAAGGAGAAGGGAAGCCCATGAGAAAACCCGCAAAGGGCACTTTGGGACTTCTATTTCAAAAAAAAATAAAAGAAAAAAAGAAAAAAAGAAAAAGAAAAATAAAAAAGAGAAAAAAATAAAAATGGAGAGGCCAAGGTGAAAACCCGCAAAGGGCGCCTTGAGACCAAAGGGGTTTTGAGTTGAAAACCCGAAAGGGCAGCTCAAATTTAGAAAGTCACACGGTAATCTTGCTATATCTGATTCAACAAAGAGTGAGGCGCGTTGCATATCGGGGCATCGACAAAGTACTTTGGGTCTTTTAAACACATGTTGAACTCAAGAAAGTCTTCATGGAGTTGGCATACAAACGCTCAAGCGGCGATATCTAGGGCATCTAACTTTTTTCCTATTTGCTATCTTTAGATTCTTATTCTTTTCAAATATAGGCTTTCAGATTAATTTCCTTTGTATTTTTGAAAAATTTATTCAAATCTAATTATCCTTAGGATCAATTTATTTGTCTCCCATTATTCATAAAGCATGTTGCATTGAAATAATGATAGATGAACTAAAATATCTTCACAAACGAATTTTTGCATATTACTCTGGAAATTTCTAGATAATACAAGAAATTGAAACAAGACAATTGTTTAAGGAATTCTCATATGTATGGGTTGGAGATACTCGACAGATTTTCTTCTTCAGTCCAAAAGGTGGTTGAACGTTTTAAGCAATATTGATCTTAAGACAAGATCATCTTACAGATATTCTCAATGGGTCGTAGCATTTGAAGAATGATACAAGCCTACAGGCTGAGCAGGAATGATACTTTGAGAGAAGTAAAGATAAAACTTCGATGAGGGAATGAGTGATGACATCCGAAATGGGAATCATTTTCATAACATTTTGCATTATAACATGTCTAATTAGGAGAATTTGACTCACTTCGATCATATCATCCTAATTATTAGGCATGAACTCATATGCATTCTACAGGTTATGTCTTTTATGGGACAATGTAGTTCAAAGAAACAAGATTTGGCATCCCTGTGTTTATAGGGAACAGATCAAAGATAACAGATCTGACACTCCTGTGCTTACAGCGAAGCAGATCGAGGATTTCAGCATGGCATCCCTGTGTTTATAGGGAACAAGTTGAAGATAGCAAATTTGGCATCACTACGTTTATAGGGAACAGATCGAAGATAACAGATCTGACACTCCTGTGCTTACAGCGAAGCAAATCGAGGATTTCAGCATGGCATCCCTGTGTTTATAGGGAACAAGTTGAAGATAGCAGATTTGGCATCTCTGTGTTTATAGGGAACAGATCGAAGATAACAGATCTGACACTACTGTGCTTACAGCAAAGCAGATCAAAGATTTTAGCATGGTATCCCTGTGTTTATAGAGAACAAGTTGAAGACAACAGATTCAGTATCTCTGTATTGTCAGAGAGCAGATCAAAGATACCAGATTTGGCATCTCTGTATTGGCGGAGAGCAAATCAAAGACATAGCTGATTTGGCTTTCACGTGTTTACAATGAAGCAAATCTAAGATAATTTTTCATCTCTGTATTGTCAAAGAACAAATCGAAGTCTGGCATCTCTACTTCAATAGAGAGCAGATACATAGCAGATCTCACCTTCAGATGTTTATGCTAAAGCAGATCCAAGATGGTTTGGTATCCTTGTGCTTAAAAGGAACAAATCGAAGACATAGCTGATTTGGCTTTCACGTATTTACAATGAAGCAAATCTAAGATGATTTGTCGTCTCTGTAGTGTCAGAGAACAAATCGAAGTCTGGCATCTCTACTTCAATAGAGAGCAGATACATAGCAGATCTCACCTTCAGATGTTTATGCTGAAGTAGATCCAAGATGGTTTGGTATCCTTGTGCTTACAAGGAACAAATCGAAGACATAGCTGATTTGGCTTTCACGTATTTACGATGAAGCAAATCTAAGATGATTTGTCGTCTCTGTAATATCAGAGAACAAATCAAAGTCTAGCATCTCCACTTCAATGGAGATCAGATACATGGCAGATCTCACCTTCAGATGTTTATGCTGAAGCAGATCCAAGATGGTTTGGCATCCTTGTGCTTACAAGGAGCAAATCGAAGACATAGCTGATTTGGCTTTCACGTGCTTACGTTAAAGCAAATCTAAGATGATTTGGCATCTCTGTATTGTCAGGGAAAAAATCGAAGAAGTTAATTTGGCGTCTCTGTGTTCGATGGAGAGCAGATTGAAGATATCAACATAACAATCCTGAGTTTGCAAGGAGCAGATTGAGGACCATGAAGTCTGAAGCTGGCGAGCCCAAGCAAAATTGGTCCTTTTATAGTCTTTGCTCTATTCCTGTTACACAGCAATGAGCAAAGAGGGGCAGCTGTAGACACTCAATTTTGCCCGGCCCATTTCAGTATTTAAAATAATAAACCCCAAAAAAAACAAAGTCCAAGTTCAGTCCAGAATTACAAATATAATTTGGCCCGATCGGAATGGCCCATTACTTGAAAAGATTTAAGGTCCATCTACAAGCTTGACTCATATGGAAATATAATCTTCAATGATATGCAATCTTAGATGTGATATGCAATCTTAGATATGATACAATCTTAGATATGATTGCAATCTTAGATATGATATACAATCTTAGAAGATATGATTTTGTAATCTTAGAGATTTAATTTGTAGATATCCTTTAATCTTAACCGTTGATGTCATTGATCTGTACCGTTGGATTTGGGGAGGCTCAACTATAAATAGAGGCCTCTCCCTTCATTGTAAATCGCTTGAGTTTTGGGAAGCAATAAGAATTCTTGAGAGCATTCACTCAAATTTCTCTCCCTCTTGCGTTCCTACTCTCTATGGTTTGTTCTTATTTTATTCTTCGTCTATCTTAGTTTTTCAACCCTTTTTATTTTAATTTCTTCATTTTTCAAATATGTATATTTTTTCCTATCTTTTATACATTTGATTATGTATTTTATATATCATAATATTTAACCTTTTATATAGTTTATTTTCAAATATATATTTTCTATGCATGTATATATATTATATAATCATTTCATTATAAATATAAATTCTTTTACATATTTGATATTTTATACATTAGTTTTCTAAACCAATATATTTTATATTTTTATATAATTATTATTCTTATAAATATATTTTTGTTATATATTATATTTTAAATTTATTATTAAATATCACATTTTTTTATATGCTCATTCTATTTATCAATTGTTTATATTATACATATATTTTAAAACTTATGTTTTTTTATTATTATACAATATTTGTTTTACTTTAGAATTAATGTATTATTGTTATGTTATGTATTTCATATGTTATGTAATATCTTAGACTTTTATAATTTACTTTCAAATACATATTTTTATATATGTACATTGATATATTGTATTATATGCATCATTTCATTTATTAATCCATTCATGTGTACATTAAATTATTGGATTGTATATTTTATATTTTATGTAGATTCTATTTATCCATTTGTTATGCATATCATCTATTTTACTCATACATATTTTACACATTAATATTTACCATGTTTTATATATTATTTAATGTTTTATTTATGATATATTGTATATAATTAGTGCATTTATTATGCTTTCTTTTGGGTATATTCCTATTTGCTTAGCATGATTATTTTATTATTCTATTTTACCTCTATATAGTGATTGCATTTATATAAAGTGTTATAATACTTTGTAATATCGCTATTTGAATATTTATGTTTAAGTAATATAGAATTGTCACTCTAAAAGGTCATTTAAAACAATATTTAAAAGTTTTATAAAAATAAAAAAGGCAATGCTTAGTATTTGAAAGCTTGAGAAAAGTAGTGCCCTAACTTATTGGGTTGCAACTTTTCTCGTTGAGTTCGAATAGTCAAGTGCCCTTCTAAGTTTTAAGATTTTCAAAATACGAGCAAGCTGTCTTGGAATTTCAAAGCGTTGTGTCCTAACTTATTAGATGTGGCGATTTGTCGTTTCGAGATAGGGATTTCCAAAAGGTTAACTTAGTGTTAATGTTTTGATACGAGTGAACCCAAATTTTCAAAATCAAAGTATTTTAAAGAGGATTACATCTTAAATTTTTTTAAATTTCTGACATTAAAGACATTTGATAATCAATTAGGTACCAATTTTTGGGCGTTACGAGGGTGCTAATCCTTCCTCGTACGTAACTGACTCCCGAACCCGTTCTTTTATTTCGTGGACCAAAACTAATGATTTTAAAACAAAATGTTTTAAAGGTGATCCAATCACACCTAAAAAGATTGGTGGCGACTCCCGTTTTCGTTTTTTAAAATCGATTCCCATTTTTCAAAACTCGATTTGAAAATGGTTTCGATAGCTATGAAACCAAACCAACAGCAACTGTGCACACCCAATGAAGCTTCCTTCACCAGCTCTTCGACATGCACTCAAGGATCTTATCGTCTTAGCTAGAATTACGGATACAGGCGTGTTCTGTTTACCAAGTTGATCGAATAAATCTGCAACCGCCTCATCTATATGCCCCAACACTTTTGGGAAAATCACCATGCCATAAATACTCAGAGCTAGGACGTCGACCCTTTTCTTCACGTCTGGATGCGTAGATATCAAATCCCTCAAAACAGTCCATGGAATGCACTTACTGTCACCCTTTTGTTGCACACGAGCTAAAGCTCACTGCTCACTCATCCCAATAATCATTACCAACTTTTTCAAAAAAGTTGGAAGGCTAGCAGGCCTAACATAAGCCTTGTAACCTTGAATCCTCTGGCAACGCAGTAAAGTCATATACTCCTCTAAGGTGGGTATAAGATCAACATTACCAAATGTAAAACAACTATAGGTAGGGTTCCAGAATTGTACCATGGCTCGAAACAAGTGCCTATCTACCTTGACGTCTAGCAAATAGGGAAGGTCTTCGTAACTCTGATAGAAGATCTGTTTAGCCTCGTCATCCCATTGGGCCCAAATATCTCTCAACTCCTGCAACTCATTCTGCGTCGAATTAACACGAGTGAAATCCCATAACTCTGATGTATACCCTTCGGTAATACTATCTCCTTTCTCTAACTGGGTTTTCTCTGACCAGGTACAGACAGAAGCATTGTCCTCCACTTTATTAAGGTATTCATTCCTCATTACAAAACTTTCTAATCTAGAAATTGAGCCTTGAATCGACATCTTTAAATGCGAAATGACATGCAATAACAGCAAAATAAAAAAAGGTCAGTATTATATATATAAGAAAACAATAAACAAATACTTACAAGGGTAATTTTCTAAAGGTTATCACTATTTTCCCTAGGGTAAGCACTTAAAGTTCACTATATGTATTTTAGCTCTAAGACAAGGGTACCTGAACCAGCAGATTCCTCGGTCCTCACCCATTATAGGCTCATATAGACCAAGTTCAGTTCAGGGGGACACTTTTCCCTATGGCCATACGGAGATGAAAACCTCACGAAGACATAGGTACAGTATCCCGGAAGCGATCCACTAGCTCAAACGAAGGTGGAAACCTTACGAAAGCGTAGCTTCTTACTCCCACTTACGGGTGTGACCACAACGGTCATGCAAATGCAAGGTACAGCAATAAGATAACAAACATATGCAGCAAGCACATGTAAAATGGGATCAGATTTTTAAATTTTCCAAACTTCCAACACTAAGACAAAAAAAATATTCAATTTCTTGGCTCGACTCTCTTATATCCCCAGTGGAGTCGCCAAGCTGTCGAAACTATTTTTAAAAGGGGTTTGAAAAACGGGATCGACTTTTTGAAAAATGAAAATGAGAGTCGCCACCAATCTTTTAAAGTGTGATTGGATCACTATATAAAACGTTTTGGTCTACGAAATTTTGAGAAAATAGGTTCGGGAGTCGGTTACGTACGAGGAAGGATTAGCACCCTCGTAACACCCAAAATTGGTACCAAATTGAATAATTTTGTCTTAATGTCAGAAATTTGAAAGAATTTAAAAAATAAGGCTTCCTTAAAACTGTAATAATTTAAATTAAAAGAATCAAGACTCATTCGCTTTGAAGGAATATAAATATCACATCCAGCATAATTGGACACGATATTTTTAAACTTTCGTAGCTGAAATCATCTTATGATCTGTAAAACTCGCTTAAAAGGAGGGCACTACTTCTCGAATTCCCAAATATCAAAACATTGCCTCACTTTTTTTTAAAATCCTTTTGAATCAAATGAGATTTCTTTTGTCTTGAAAGTAATGATGTGTTTTACATAGCACAAAGAATTAAATAAATATAATTATAATATACATGTTTTTTTTTATTTCATGCAAATATAGTATAGAAAATAATAATAATGGCATAAATTACACAATATACATTATTACTTTAGGCATATATTTAAATGTTCATGCATTATTGTTACATACAAAACATAATGTAGCGCATAATGAATACAACAAATATAAATCGTAATATACACATATGATAGTATCTTATGCAAATTACCATAAATAATTAATTTCATACAAATATATAAAAACAAATGATATATAAAATTTAACATACTATATCAAAATAAGAAAACTAAAAAATAAATAAATAAATTAAAAGGTATGAAATATAAATCAAACAAAAACAAGATATTTAGACATATATTATAAGAACGATAAAAGAGAACCCTTTTTTAAAAATGATATATATATAGATTATACTATAGGGTATAATAACTTATAATATAAGAAAAATAATATACTAGATATTGCAATTTTTTAAAAAAGAAATAAAAAATAAAAAAGGAATGTATATAATTAATAAATAATAATGTATACTTTGTGATAAAATAAAGGTAATATAAGGAAATATGGTAAAATATAATGTATAATATAATTTACAAATAAAATATGTAATAATATAAATCATATAGTACTAAAATATATGGAATAATATATATATATATATAATATAATATACAAAGAATGTATATAAAATAATAATAATCTAATGAGTATTTTCATATAAAAATATAACAAAATAATTAATACATATGGAAAAATACATAGTATGTACTAAATTTATAAATAAAATGTATAATAGTATGAACAATATAATTAATAATATATATAAATAATATATACTAAAAAATATAATATAAATATAAATAAATATATATATAATAAAATATATGATGAAAATTTTAAAATGTATAATAATAATATAATAGATAAATATAGTAAAATAAATAATATATATAATAAAACAATAATAAATTAGATAATAAAAATAATATGTACTACTTTATAACTAATATTAAAATATATATAAAATATTTAAAATAAAAAAGGATTAAAATTAAATTTAATTAAGGAATTTAGGGTTAATTACAAATAAATAAAGAAAACTGGGCCAAATTGAAACACGGACCAAAGCCAAGGGACTCACTGGGCAATTTGCCCTAATCCCAAAATGACATCGTTTCTCCAAAAAACTTACTATAACAACTGGGACTAAATTGAAACTAATATAAGAGATTGTGGCCAAATTAAAATAAAAATAAAATGAAATTATTAAGATTAAAAATGCAGAAGAACCTGGAAGGGAAATATCCCTTTTAATAAAACGCGCGGATCCTCCCGAGGTAAACGGGTCAACGCGCGGATCCTTTGCTTCGAAACGACGTCGTTTTTAAGCTTATTGAATTAAACTAAAACGGCATCATTTTACCGATGTTATAAAAGTAAAAAAACTTTAAATCTTCATTTTAAACACTTCATAAAAAAAAACAAAGAGAGAGAGCTCTAAAATTCTCTCAGAGCTCCGGCCAGTGGCCATCTTAGCTCGTCCTGGAGCACCACCGCCTTTGGCCACACGCGCTTCACGCGTCACCGTCTGAACCCCCGTGTCCTGCAGTTAGGGCCTTCAAGGCCTCCATTTTTCGCAGCGAATCCAAAAGGGAACCTCTTTTTTATCTTTATAACGTATTTTGTTATATACTGTATCAAAAAGAAAATAAATAATGAAAAGAAAATTAAAATATCACCTCTGTTCTTCTGTTCTTTCCTTTGATTTCTTTTTTTTTTATATATCAGTAAAAACGTAGTTATAGATTAGAAAAAGAAGGGGTTTTTATAACCCTTTGTTACATTTTAGGAAAAGAAATCATTTGATTTCTTTCCAAATCTATTTCTTAGCTGCTGTTGGTTCTTTCTTCTCTCTTTTTTTTTGCAGGTATCTAGTGAGGAAATCAGTAATGGATGGGCTTTTTTTGACAGAACCGGCGTTGATTGAGCTTCAACTACGGCCAGATTTGAGGCCTAGAATCACGGCGTCGATAGTGGACAACTGAAACGACGCAACTGGGATGATACGCTGAAAGATCGCTGGAGAGGCGTTGATGGGGGCACGATCAGTGACTGAGGAGTCGGTGAGGCACTGATGGGGCGTTGAAAGGCCCTGGGACAGTGCATTGAATGACGGCTTCAATTCGGTAGCTGAGCAAACGCTCCCCGAACTTTCCCGAATCTATTGCGGCGCTAGGATGGAAAGGCAGAAACCTAGGGTTTCCTGCCTCAATGTAAAAGTTTAGGCCAATTGGGCTGATTAAGTTTTCGGTTTAGAGTATCAGGGGTAGGGTGTAAATGGGTACCAGGTAGTAGGCTAGTTGGATTTTAACTTTTGGGCTGTGGTTAGTGGGTTTGATTTAGGCTAATGGGGTATTGGGTGTTGGGCCACGAGTGTAATGGGTTTATGGGATATAATTTGTCTTTTGGGCTTTATTTCTTTTGTAACATGGACTGTACAAATTGGACATTTTATTTTATTTTTTTGGTTTTCTGTTTGGTTTATTAAGCCCGGGCGAATTTGGGCTATTACATATTTGATAGTATGTTGTTGGAAAGTGAATTTTGAAGTGAATTGTTATTGAATTGAAATTGAAATTGAAATTAAAATGTAAATTGATTGGAAAAGTGAAACAAATAGAATACATGAGAAGTTAAGATTGGAATGGCTTTGATTTGATTATATGGAAATGAATGGATTTGAAATGTGAAAAGTGATTGGAATTGAATCAAATTGAATTGAATGTGATTATTTGAAATGTATATTGATTGAAAAGTAATTAGTGATTTTAAATTTGATTGGACAATAAATAAAAATATGAATTGAATAAAAATAAATTAAATTATGAATATGTGTAAATATGTGAATTATGTATTAATTGGAAAGTAGTTGGAATTGAATCAAGTATGATTGTATGTGAATATCTGAAATATGTATTGGTATTAAATTGTATATTGATTAGAAAGTGGAAAAGTGAATTTGAATTGAATTGAATTGAATGGAATGGAATGGAATTATGATTAATTGAAATGTGTATTGGTTGGATATTGAAATATGAGAAATTGTGATTAAATTGAGAGCGAATTTGAAATAGAAAAATGATTTGAATACCCTATTAACTAGTCGGATTGAGTAGGATATAGTTGGCATGCCATAGGATTTAGAAGTGTTCAGGCACTGAGTGCCATACTGGTGTGTTTGGTTGGAATCCGTATATTCGCCAAAGTCCGAGTCTTGTTAATTGGGGTAAATATGAATATTAAGTAAAATTGAAATAAGAATTAAATTCCCTATTAACTTGTCGGGCTAGTCGGATATAATTGGCATGCCATAGGATTGGAAGAGTACGGGATTTATCGACTTTACCAATCAGGCACTTTATGTGCCTCATTTTAGGCACTTATGTGCTGGTTACTGTTACTGCTACTGCTACTGTTACCGATTTGGCACTTTGTGTGTCAATTATTGTTACTGTTAACGTTATTGATTCGACACTTTATGTGTCAAATATTGTTACTGTTACTGTTACTGATTTGGCACTTTGTGTGTCGAATATTATTACTGTTACCGTTACTGATTCGGCATTTTATGTGTCGAATATTGTTACTGTTACCGTTACCGATTCGGCACTTTGTGTGTTGAATACTGTTACCATTATTATTATCTTTATCGCCATCGTTATCGACATCGTTCGGTACTATGTACCGTTTTAGGCACAATGTGTTGTACTGGTGTGTTTGGGTTGGAATCCGTGTATCCGTCAAAGTCTGGATTGTTAATAGGGTGAATAACTGAAATGTAACACCCCTTACCCGGCCCAGACGTTATGGCCGGATCCGACATGCCACATCGAAGCATTCAAAACATTTCCGATCCAGAAAGAAAACTTACTGAGTGTTTTAAAAGATGATTTCATTATAGGTTAAAGTGAATGGAAGCTGTGCACCAGGTAGGAAACCGAAAAAAAGGAGGTGAGTCCATCGGACTGCTTAAGTACCAAACTCCCTTCGGATCCAATCCTAGACATGCAAACCGCCATTGCCATACCTTAACATCATGTATATTTCTAAGAAACCGATTTGATTAAGTCCTTTTTAGGAAAAGTGATTAATTTTGGAAAATATCTTCATTGCAGAAGCTTTGCTTGTTTTCGTGTTATTTTGAAATCAATTACTATTTTTGAAAATGCGCCCTAAAGCTATCCAATTTCAACAGTTAAATATAAATATTACCTATCTTAATAAAATATATAAAAACCATCAAAAATAAATAAGCAGCCTTATTACATTTAAAAGCCCAAAACCTCAAACGTAATTAAAAGGATGTCCAGTTCACCAAAAGAAAATCAAACTTTCAGAACGGGTGGCAACTCCGAATTCCCTCACAGCTCCAAGCCCACTATGGTTGGGGATTACCTGCGAGGATGAAAATAAAAGGGGTGAGTTTGGGGAAACTCAGTGTGTAAATTAACCCAACAATAGCCTATATCAGCTCAAACCACAGAAATAGAATAAGTTGGCCTTAGCCCAGAACAGAATTCAGAATAAAGCCCATAGGCCCATAACAGAACAGAACATATATTACATGTTTATACAGAAACCCAACCCAGATTCATCCATAACACCCCCGTACCAGCCTTACACCATGTGGGAGACTACTCGACCCACCCAACCACTACACATCACGAAATCGCGGTGAGGTGCGGATATTGTGACGAAGTCACCAGATCTGATATTGTGGCGAGCCACCGAAGCAGATATATGTGGCAAAGCCACGGATCGATAATCGTGGCATAGCCACCGAATCAGAATATATGTGGCGAGCCACCAGATCGAATAATTGTGGCATAGCCACCGGACGCTTCCTCCATAATATAACCCATGTCCCCATGCAGCAGATATATAATCATGGCATACATCATACAGAATCAGATCGTCAGGCTTTTCAGTCAAAATTAACCCTAGGGGTATAACGATAATTTTGCATCTAGGGGTATAACAATAATTTTCCATACATAGGGGTATTATAGTAATTTAGCTACTTTTAGGGTTTTCATGCATATCCTAACTATTTACGTACTATCAGAACACTTACCGTGCATACTTACTGAATTGAGCCTGTTGGCCCATGAACCCGATCTTTGGCCCATTAAGCCCAAATTATCAAAATGTACGAAATCGCGCATACTGCAATTTATTACTTTAGATTACCAAATATACAAACCCAACTATCTTACGAGCATTCACACACTCGCAAATTCCCAAAATACCGACTTTTCGGCATTTCGGCTTTTCGGCTTTTGCCAATCTAGTCTATGAGATTGTGTCAATTACACACCTATTTGCGACGATATGCTGACGAGATCCACACACGAACCGCCTACAATTGGATTACTAACACGTTAATCTAACTATTCAAATACAAACTACGTATTAACCCCTTACAATATTTGGCCAACCACACCTACAGATCATAGTAAGCTTATAAGAAAACAATAAGCAACTCATTAACAAATTTTTGTCAATGTTTACCACATAATCATAATTTCACTGCAAGCTGTCTTCCTAAGCAACAGTCACTAAATTATTTATAACTGGTGCTACGAAACTCCAAATCAAGTGCCGTTAATTTTCCCTGAAAATAGACTAATATATCTTCTATCCATAAAATTTTCAAAATTTTTGGTATGGCCAATCAATACCAGATTTTTCTTAAAGTTTCCCATGTTTCACTGTTTGACTAATCTGACCACTCTTCATTACGAATCAAATTTCTCATTGTAAAGAATTTAAAATATGTTCTCGTCTATTCCATTTGAAACTAGGATCATTAAGCTTTAGTTACATAATTTATGCAGCTTCTAACTCATCTCCCACAATTTATGGTGATTTTCCAAAGTCACGTTACTGCTGCTGTCTCAAGCAGATTTATTACCAAATCACTCTTTCACACCTAACTTGCATGCTTGTTATTTAAACATGTATATCACCAATCAATCATCACATATCTATGATTTTACTTAAGTATAATCTCCATTTCATCATTTTAAAGCACAACATGTTAGCCGATTTTCCCCTTAGCATCTAAGGCTCATGCATGCTCATTTGTTTGGCTCAACTTCACCTATCTTCCATTTTTCATCAAAAGAACATGAGACAACAACCATTTCCTTCATTTTAATTCATCACTAAAGTCTCACAACACAACTAAAAACCAAAATATGCTTCAAGAGTTAAGGTAGAATCAAGAAGAACTCATGAACATTAAGATAAAAGCAAACTACCATGAACTTACCTTCAATTTTCTTCCCCAAGTGACCGAACATTCAAGAGCTTTCTCCTCTACTTTCTCTTCTCTAACTTTCAGCTATGATGAACAAAGATGGACAAAACTTTGTTCTTTTCACCCCTTTTTCTTTTAATAAAATTTCATATTTCATCCATTTAATTCTTTAATACAAAAGACATGAAATGCCCATCATGGAACATTTACCTAAACCATTATCATGGAACATTTACCTAACCCATTATCATGGAATATATACCTAATCCATTATCATGGAACATTTACCTAACCCATTATCAATTTGTACCATGAATTATGGATAACAAGTGCTCATATTGTCTACAACAACATGATAGCTGGCCACTTCATGTAAAATGGGAGGTTTGTCATGCAAATCCTCCTATTTTGCACTCCTATTTATTTGGCCACTTCAATTTAGCCTATAGCATTTTCAAACATTTTCACATAGGTTCTATTTCATAATTTCACTCACAAATGACAAAATCAAAGCATGAAATTTTGCCAACATTCACAGAATTCTCGAAAATTGGGGCATTACATGAAATGAGAAAATTAAATAAATTTGATTGATTGTACTTTAAAAAAAATATGAGAAAGAAATTATGAGTTGAATTCTCAATTGAATTGAAATGTGAGATTTGGAGCTTGAACTTAAGGTTCATGAATTTTCTAAAATATCGAATTATTGATATTGAAATCAGTTGAATAAATGAAATGAGAAAGTCGAATGAATTTGATCGATTGAACTATTGAAAGTATGAAAAAAAAAAAAGAAATTAAGAATTGAAATGTGAATTGAAATTGAGATATGAGATTGAAACCTTGAACCAAAGGTTCATGATTTGATTAAAGATAATATAGATGATATATAATGCCATTTGATGAAAGACTATTGTTGAGATATGAAATTAAACCATAAATTAACACATATGACTTATATTGTTACATGTTTGATGTCTATTATTTATTATAGTTTTATAATTTGAATTATGGTAATACCACTGAGTATAGACATACTTAGCGTATGGTTGTATTAATATAATTCAAATTATTTATTATTATTAAATGTTAAATGTTAAATTATGTATATGGTAAGAGAAGTATGAGGTTTGGTAGTGTTATTGTTGAATTGAATGGAAATTAAATTGAGTTGTGAATGAATTGGAAGTGAAATTGGAATTAGAAAGTGATATATGAAGTACATGATAAAGATCATTAATGAATTTTGAAATATATTACATGTATTAAAGAAAAGAAGATATAAACATACGGGTTATTAGCACAATGATTAAATTATAAAGTATGTAAAAGCATTATGCTAAAAGTGTAAAAGTGATATGCGTGAATAGTGTAATTTGCCCATGTAGATGAGATTAGATCTACTAAGATATTAGTGGTATACCATTAAGAGGCGCTAGCGCATTATCCGATAATAGCACGTTGGTACTCACCAAGTGCTCTCTGATTAATAGTGCATAATAATACACTTCTATATCTATTCTGTATATCCTAAGTGTTCTATTTAGTCTTTTAGGCCTCTTATAAAAAGGTAAGCAATTTTCATTATAAGGTATGTTCGCAATATTGAATTAAAAATAAATTGTGAAATGAAAAGATAGGGAATGGATATAAATGATAAACTAGATAAATATGTGCACAAAGGAGCTATAGAATTATGGAAATAATGAAGTTCATGATCAAAAGAAAATAAGGAAATTTCTAGGACGAAATTTCTTTTAAGGGGGAGAGAAATTTAACACCCTGAAAATTTTTACAGTAAAATATTATCCTTAATATATAAAATAAAGAAATAAAGTGACAAGAAGAGGAAAAAATTGAGTTATGTCACTGGGAAGTATATTATGACATATTGATTCAAGAAAGGACTAAATTGTAAAAGTGAGAAAAATTTTGTGGCCCAAGAGTAAATACTTAAAATTTGAGGATTGAAGTGTAAATATGAAAAATTTGAAGGACCAATAGTGCAAATATTTTAAGGGTGGAATGATCTAGGAACCAAGGAAAATTGATGAATTATGACCAAATTGAATAGGTGAAGAATTATGAGGGACTAAATTGTAATTTTACCAAATTAAGTGATGACTCAAGAATAGAATTTTAAAAGATCACAAAGAACAAAATGGTCAATTGGACGAGAGAGAAATCTAGAAAGTAATGATGATGTTGGAGATATTTTAGATTAAATAAATAAATAAATATTAGTTTATTAATATTTTAATTTAATTTTTAAATAATATTTTATTATTTTATTAATTATTTTATTTAGTATATATAAGGAAAGAAAGATGAAGAATCATCATCATTTTTCCCATGCACCTAAACGTATGAAGAGAAAAGAAAGAAAGAAACTTCTTTTCTTTACAATTTGGTCCTTTCATCAAAAATCTACCATTTTCACTTAGAAATTAAAAGAATTTTCATAGCCATCAAGAGAGAAAGATGACAAGAAGACTATGGGGAGCCAGAATATCAAGTTAAATTCAAGAAATAGAAGCTGGAAGAGAGAGAAAATCAAGTTAAAGATTGGAAACAATAAGACAAGGTAAGAACATCAAGATTTCCATGTATTTTTAAGTTTGATATTATTGAAAAAGCATGGAAATGAAGCTAAAGTAGAGCTTTCTTATATATGGTTCTATGTTCTTGATATATTAGTGAAGAGAAATAAGAGAAAGTGGTGGGAAATATTGCAGAGAAAGGAAATAAGGGTGTTATAAACTTAATAATTAACATTTTGCACTAAAATAGTTTTGGACAGCAGCCATAGTCTAACTTTTAAAAATCACCAAAAATTGTAGAAATTGAATTATAGAATGAATAAAATATTAAATTAAATATTATTAAGTCTAGTTTCTTATAGAACAAACCGTGTAAGCAATGGAATTGTGAATCATGAGATATAACAAATTTTGTGAGACAAGGTTAGAAGGATTTCAGGTTCCACTATTCTGACTTCGGAAAATCATATAAAATTGGAGAAAAATAATTAGGTTCTTAAAAGTTATATTTTTAAAATATTGAATGAGTATATTTTCAATAGAAACAACAAAAACATAATCCGAATCTTGTACAATGAGATAATTAATTTTTAGTAAAGAAGGGTTGGAACTATCAGACAGCAGAATAAAGGTGACTTTAAAGAATAAACTGTACTTATTGGCTAAACCAAAAATTCTAAAAATTTTATGGTAAGAATATACGTAAGTCTAGTTTCATGGAAAATTAGCGGACCAGAATTTCGAGTTCTGTATCTCAAGATGTAAATAATTTAGTGACTATGCCATAAATGGACAGTTTTGAATATACATATATGTAAAAAGTGAAATTATTGAAAATGTTACTTATAAGCATATTATATAAATTAAGGATATGGAATGGAGAGGAGGAGGAAAATATGTATGAATATTCAGCTAGCATAGCTAAATTGCATGTTTTAGGCTCAGGGACTAAATTGAATAAAAGTAAAACTTTATGGGTAATTTTGTAAAAATGTTAGAGATGACCAATTTGCATGAAGTGGATTATTTTATTATTTAAAATTGCAAAATTGAATGAAATTATTAATTTAGCTCAAGATAGAAAAAAAAACATGTTTTAAGGATTAAATTGAAAAGTGTTGAAATTATGGAAAATTCTGATATTTTATAGAATTCATGGGTTGTTATCAATTTGTATGAGAATAACGACTGGAAATAAGGATTAAATTGTAAGAATTTTATTTTTTTTTAGCCTAAGGATGAAATCATCAGTAATTAAAGTTTAGAGGTAAAATGGTAATTTTGTTTAGAGCATTAATTGAATGTATTAGAATATGAAATAAATGAAAACGACGATCAAATTTATTTATAAAGATCCGGATGACTCGAATACGAGACTTGAACGTGGAAAAGAAAAGATATCGGATTAATGAAATTATAAACATGAACAAGCAACTAGATAAGTTAGTGTAACTTGAATTGTATTTTTAAATGCATGAAATATTGATATAATAAATTACCTGATTTATGTTTATGGAGAAATGGCAAGAGACTGATATTTATCATGACATGTAAATATGTGATTATCTTTGATACGTTGATACAAGGAAATTAAGTAAATTGAGACGAGTAATAAATTCAAGTAAAACATATCGAGAAAAATAAGTACGTTAAGGGACAATATGTTTGATTTTAATTAATTTCAAATATGAACGTTAGATGAAATGAAATATCTGATAAATAAATCGGTAACTCCGGTAATGCTCCGTAACTCTATTTCAGTGACGGATTCGGGTTAGGGGCATTATACAATAAATCAATATAAGCTGATACATTTGGCTAATCATAACAACATCTAAGTATTTAATATACATATGACAATACTCTGGAGTTGTTGGTTTGATAGTGTGATGCTGCCTCTGACAGTCTCCAACCCCAAGCTAACCTGAGAACACTAAGGAAATGGAGAGGAGGGAGTAAGCTTAAAGCTTAGGAAGTCCATATGAAAATAATAAGCAAATTACCAACATGATTCCATGAAAATGTAATCGTAATTACACTTTTGCTGATTTTTTGGTCATGCTGTTTTCTCGAGTCATAGTTACTAATTTATATACGGAGCTACGAAACTCCAAATTAAGATCCGTTAATTTTATATGAAACTAGACTCATATATATTCTTACCATAAAATTTTCAGAAGTTTTGGTCTAGCCAATAAGTACAGTTTATTCATGAAATATACCCATGTTTCACTGTCTGACAGTTCCAACCTCTCTTCACTAAAAATTATTTATCTCATGGTACGGGACTCCAAATTGAAAATCGATAATTTTCCCAAAAAACTAGACTCATTAAGGATTTTAATAATTTAAATTATGACACATAATTATTGTAAACACTAAATTTTTGTCCGACTAGAGTTTGTTGTTTAATTTTCAAAATTTTAAAAAATAAAAATAAAAAATTTCAAAAAATAAAAATTGATTTTTTACCCCTAAACTTTTCCTAAATTTCATTTTGACCCTTAAACTTTCTTTAAATTTCACTGAGACCCCTAAACTTTCCTTAAATTGTATTTTAACCCTAATTTTTCTAAAAATTACATTTAGCCCCGAAGTTTTCTTGCATTTGTGATTTGGTCCTTGAGATGATTACGTGATTTGGGGTACCCACTTCCCTGATTTTCAGGGCCACAAACATGGGTGGTGCTCCTTCTTCACCCACTACCGCAAATAGCATAAAAACAAGTAAAATGGGAGAAATAAATAAAAAACCACACAAAAAAGAGGAGGATTCTCTCATTTGAGAAAAAAGAGAAAAAAAAATTCAGCAAAAAAATTTTCCAGCAAAAAAAAAAACAACAAAAAAGGAACATTCAGCAATCTAAGCAAGAAAAAACTCCAATATCCGGCAAACAACCAAGCAACCAAGGACTAACCACCATTAACACCACAACCAAGCTCCCAAACCGAAACCCACTCTAAATACCCGAGCCAATCGATTATCAGCCACCCCAAAACCCAAACCTCAACTACCCGTAGCCTGATTTCATGTGGTGCATACGGTGGCTGCTGGTGACGCGCACGGTTGAAGGAGAGGGAGAATAGGCAGCTTGAAGTTTGGATTTTCTTTGTTTGCTGCTGGAACTTGATTGTTTTTGGGGGGGGTTTAGTATTAAAAAAAAGAAATATTTTAGTTAATGGGTTGGTTTATGTAAGGTTTGATGGGTTAAATTTAGTTTGGGTTAATTAGTGGGTTGGGTGATATGTTAAGTTAGTGGGTTGGGTTGGTTGTGTTGGATTATTAAGTTAGTGGGCTAAGGTTGGTTTGTGTTGGGTTGAAGTAATTTGGATTTTGTATCTTTTATGTAGATTATATTTGTAATTGGGCTAAACAAAAATTGGTCTAAAAAAACTACAATAATAAAAAATATTAAATTTTAAAATGGTCGGGTCAACCTGACTCTATTTGCGGCAATCTGATCCGGTGAAGATCACCAACAAAGGCCCATTTCAACAGCCCGAGAAGAAAAGAGATTAATTTCAGTAATCCATAACATTGGGGCTTCGATATATTCTTACCCTTTTTATTATTATTTACCTATTCCGAATTTAATATATATATATTTTTATAACTATATTATGTACATATATATATTTTGTACATATCATTATTTTATATTATTGTTGTAAAAAAATTTATGTATATATTTTTATGTACGTTTCCTAATATTTTCTTTTATTGTTGATATTATTATTATTACATATATTTATTTTATGCATATATATATATGTATTTTATGTACATATTATTATTTTATATTATTATTACCAAATATATCATTTTTCCTATTTTATTATTAGTACATGATTTGTTTTTATTTATTTATTTTTTTGTAAATATCGTTATTATTGTTATTCTAATATTCTAGTATTCCATGTTAATATTTTTCATTAATGATATCTTTTTTGTATCGTTTATCTATTTTAATTTCTCACTTTAGGAATATTTTTTCTCATGTTTTAATTAATTTCAAAAATAAGGCAATGTCTTGATTTAACATTAAGCTATCGATTTCATCGCTATGTTGGGTGAAATTCATCTACTCGTGTTAAAAGCAGGACACCCTTTCTAAAAATCGAAAACTAAAATTCTCATTTTCAATTGGATCACGAGTAAATGTCGATTGAATTTGTACTTTTGAAAATCAAGACAACACAAGTTTAATAAGATACCAATTTTGGACGTCATGAGGGTGCTAATACCTTTCTCAAATGCGTAACCGACTCGAACCCTATTTTTTCTCGGCTTTAAACGTAGACCTAAACTCGGCCTTCTTTTTATTTAAAAATAAATTTTATTTTGAAAAAGAGGATTTATTAGGTGTCCGATCACACCTAGGAAAAAGGATCAGTGGCGACTCCCTTTTTTAATAAAATCGAAAGTCGGTTTTAAATTTCCAATAAATCGCCTCAATTAGTGACCAAAGAAGAAATTTTTACGTCTACTATTTGGCGACTCACTGGTATGTCGGTTTTGAGAGTCAAGTCACTTAAACGCGTGTTATCAAAATTTTCAAAATTCCTTGTTCGAATTAATATTTAGTCGTGATCCCAAAATTGGTTTTTTGAAGTGTTGTATATATTCTCCCACCTTGTTTTATCCGATTGTTATTCAAACTTTAAATTTTATGGTTTTAGTTTTGGTCTAGTTTTTAAATTAAACGTAAAGGTTTGTGAGTTTCTCCCACACACGTGCACTTGCATTTTGCATAACATGAGCTCTCTACCCGGCCTCGTCCGTTTAAGTGAAAGTAAACGCTACGCCTTCGTGAGTTAACTCGTCCCTCCGTACAGGCTAGTGAATACTTTCGGGTTACATATGACTTATGCTTTGGTGAGTTAACTTGTCCCTCCGCATAGGCATAAGTAAATGTAACCCCTCGAATTGAACTCGTGAGCCTGTGATGGGCTATGACCGAAGCGTCGTACTAATCTTAGCAGATGACAGTACGGACAATTCGAGTACCTATCTAGAACCAAAACCGCATATAGTGAACCATACGAGCCATTTAACTAGAGCCATGCCAAACCTCCGTCTGTTTAGTAGTCACCAAAATAAGTGCACGGGAGGAACGCCTCTTATCTTTTGTATCTTCACTTTCTATACAAGGGGACTGGGTCTGTTTAATAAATTAGATTTGGGTAGTTCGATTTGTTAAATTTTCCATGTTTTTCTGCCTATACTTAATTACTAATCAAGGTTGTTTGTCTTTGCCTTATTTTTTTTTCCATCATGCATTATAGGCATTATATTAGGAAGGTGTTGACTAGAGATCGGTTGCCAAAAAATGGGTTTCTAATGGAAGAGTCAATTATACAAACAACCGAAAGGAATGTCGCGGTTCGAGACTGGTCTCTAAAGACTCAAAAAGAAAGAGGGGATAGTCTAGTGGAGGGATGTATTGCCAATTTGCCCGAGCACGAATCGTGAATGTTCGCCGTAATAACCTTGAAGATTTGGTTGGGTTTGGAATCGGTGGGACTTGGACACTAGGGGTATCTTTCTTGAAAGATATGGGGACATAGCCAACTTGATTACTGTCAACGTAGATGAACGATTGATCCAAGCCATGGTCAGATTTTAGGATCCGGCCTACCAATGTTTTACTTTCAATCAAAAAGACATGACCCCGACTATAGAAGAGTATGCTACTTTGCTTCGTGTCGAAAACGTACAACCTTATAAGATATATGTGAAAGAACCTAAGCCAATGACCATCAAGAAAAATTTAGTGAGATTGACAGACATGACTGACGCGTGGGCCAAAAAACAGATAAAGAAGAAGAATGAAACCATTTGCATTCCATGGTCTTCCCTACGAGACTTGGTTCTGAACCATCCCGACATGTTGAAAAGGGTAAATCTATTCGCTCTGGCCATTTACAGTTTGATCATCTTCCCGAAGGTCCTTGGACACATAGAAGTTGCAGTAGTAGATTTCTTCGAAAGGTTAAAATAAGGAATCAACCCCGTCCCAACTATCCTGGCCGAAACCTTCAGATCAATAAGTAGCTGTGGGAAGAAAAGGGAAGGTCGTTTTATCGGATGCGCGCAGTTACTCAATGTTTGGATTCTGAGCCACTTCTGGAAAGTAGAGCGCACACCGTTCCATATGTTTTCTAAAACATTATCCCTGTTAGAAGCTTATCTTAAGAAAGAATGGCCGAAGGAGGTCACTGAACAACACTGGGTCTCAGTCTTTCAGAATCTTCGCGCCGATGACGTAACATGGAGAGCCCCGTGGATACGCCCGTCAATTCTGCTATACAAGGTCGGAGATCAAGATTGGGTGCCACTACTCGGGTTATGGGGAGGAGTTGGATATGCTCCGTTAATGGTCCAAAGGCAATTTTCTTCGCGACAATTCATACCTGCCACTGGAGGATTAGCACAGTCTGAGTTTGCTTTTGGGGCGAGGGATATAGGAAGAGGGTTCGAGCTATCGTAAAGTCTTGGAAAAGAATTCATCTTATGGAATTAGCTTTATCTGACACTCTCACCCAAGATTACGACATATGGAGAAAGTTTAAAATTTTTTTTTAAAATTTTAAATAAAAAATTTTTAAAAATTTAAAAATAAAAATTTTTAAATTAAAAAATTTTAAACAAATTTTTAAAAAAAATAAAATTTAAAAAAATTAATAAATTTAAATTTATTTTAAAAAATTTAATTTTAAAAATATTTAAAAAAAATTTAAAAAAACAAACCAAAAAAACAAAATAAAAAAAAAGGGAAAATTTTTAAAAAAAAAATTTAGAATTTTTTCTTTTTAAAAAAAAAAATTTTAAATTTAAAAAAAAAAAAATAAAAAAAAAATGTTTTTTAAAAAAAATTTAAATAAAAAAAGGTATAAAAAAAAAAATAATGTTTTAAAAAATTTAAAAAAAAATTAAATTAATTAAAATAATTTAAAAAAAATTTTATTAATTTTTAATTAAAAAAAATAAATAAAAATATTTTAATAAAAAATTAAAAAAAAATTAAAAATAAAAATCATGATTAAAAATTTAAAAAATTTAAAAATTATAAAAAAAAATTTAAAAAAATTTAATAAAATTTAAAAAATATAATAAAATAAAAAAATAAAAAATAAATAAAATTAAAAAAATTTTTAAAATTATAAAAATTTAAATAAATAAAAAAAAAAGTAAAATTTAAATAATTAATAAAACAAAATAAAAGAAAAAAATTTTTTAATTTATAAAATATTAAAAATTATAAAAATATTAAAATAAAAAATTAATTAAATAAAAAAAAATTAAAAAAAAAAAAAAAAATTTAAAAAAAAAAGGGAATTTTAAAATAAAAATTTTTAAAAATAAATAAAAGGGGTTTAAAAAAAAAAAAAAAATTTAAAAAAAAGGGAAAAAAATTTTAAAAAAAAAAGATTTTTTTAAAACCCCAAAAATAGTAAATTTAAACCTTTTTGTTTAAATAAAAATAAAAATTTATTTTAAAATTAAAAAAAAAAAAAAATTTTAAAAAATAAAAAACGGGAGTTTTTAATTTTTAAAAAATTTTCCCAAGGAAAACCCATTTTGAAAAATTTTTTTTTAAAAAAGTATTTTTTATAAAAAAAAATTTTTAAAAAATTAAATTTTTTTTCTTTTTTAAATTTTTTAAAAAAAAAAATTTATTTTTTAAAAAATTTTTTAAAAATTTTTAAAATTTTAAAAAAAATAAATTTTTTTAAAAAAATTTTAAATTTTTTTTTTTTTTTTTTTTTTTCTAATATGGGTTTAAAAGGGCTTTTTAAATTTTTAAAAAAAATTTAAATAAAAAGGGGGAAAAAAAAAATTTTAAAAGGGGGGTTTAAAAATTGGGAAAAGGTGGCCATTTCGGAAAAGAGGGGCCTAATTTCCCCCCGGGAAAAAACCCCCCCCCAAAAAACCTTTTGGGGTGGTTTTTAAAGGGGATTAATTGGTTTGGATTTTTAAAATTTTTATTATTATTAAATTTTTGGGGGAAGGGGGAAATTTTTTTTTGGGGGTTTTCCCTTTTTAAAAGGGCTTTTTTTTTTTTGGCGGGTTTTTTTTTTAATTTATTTTTTTTTTGGGGTTTTTGGGAATTTGTTATTAATAAAATTTAAATTTTTAAAAAATTTTAAAAAAAAAAAAGGGTTAAAAATTTTAAATTTTGGGAAATTTTTTAAATATTTTGGGAAACAAAAAAAGGGTTTTTTTAATTTTAAGGGAAAATTTTTTTGAAAAAAATTTGTTGAAAAATTAAATTTTTTTAAAATATTTTGAATTTTAAAAGGAAAAATTTTTTTTAAATTTAAATATTTTGTAAAAATTTTGTATTTAAAAGGGAAAATAAATTTTAAAATTGAAAAGGGAAAAAATTAAAAAATTTAAAATTTTTAAAATTTTTTTTTGATTTTTTTTAATTAAATAAAGGAAAGATTAAGATTAGGGAAAAGAAAGGTTTTTAAAACTTTGTTTTTTTGGAAAAAATATTGAAAAATTTTTTAAATTTTTTTAAATTTTTTTTCTTTCCTTTTTTTTTGGGGATAATTTAAAAGGGTTTTTTAAAAATGGGTTTAGGTATTAAACCTTTTTAATTGTTTGGGTATCGGGTTTTTGGTGAAAAAAAACGGGATTTATCCCTTTTTCTTTTTTCCCTTTTTTCAGTTTTTTTTAAAATTTTTTTTTAAAACCCCGGGGATTTTTTTAATTTGGGTTTTTTTCCCCTTTAGGCTTTTTTTTCCCAAATTTTTTTGGTTTTGGGTGGAAAAGAAAGGGTTTTAATTTAGGGTTTGAAAATTGGGAAATTTTGGGTTTGGGGTTACTTTTTTTTAAATTTTTTTTGGGTGAGGTTTGGAAATTTTTGGGTTTTGGTTGGGTTTTGATTTAAAGGGTTTTTTAAATTTGGGGTTTGCCTTTGGGGTTTTGGGAAATTTTTGGGTTTTTGGGAAAAAATTTTTTTTTTAAAGATTTTAAAAATTTTAATTTAAAAAAAAATTTTTTTGGAAAAAAACCCAAATTTGGGTAATTAAAAATTTTTAAAATAAATTTGGGTGGAAAATTTTAAAATTTTTTTGAAAATTTGAAATTTAAAAATTTAAATTTGGGAAATTTTTAAAAATTTTTTAAAATTTAAAAGAAATGTTTTTAAAAAGGAAAATAAAAATTTTTAAAAAATTTTAAAATAAAATTAAAAATTTTAACAAAAAAAAAAATTAAAATTTAAAAATTTAAATTTAAAAATTTATTTGGGAAAAATTTTTATTGGAAAAAAAAAAAGGGGGGGAAAAAAAAAAAAATTTTAAAGGAAATAAAAGTTGGGTTAAAATTAGGAAAAAAGGGAAATGGGAAAATTAATTTATCGAAAAAGATTTATAAAAATTTTTTAAATTGGGGAAAAAAAAAATTTGATTTAGGGTTTTGGGAATAATTTTTGAAATTTTGAAAAAGGTTTTTGGAAAAGGGATTTGAAAATTGGGAAATGAAAAAATATTTTAAACCCAAAAAAATTTTGGATTTTTAAAATTTTTTTTGCCAAAATTAAAAGGTTTTTAAAGTTGGGCCCAAAATTTGGGGAAAGAAATTTTTCCAAATAAAACTTTAATTTTAAATAGGGAAATAAGTAATTTAATTTTAAAAAAAAAATTTTTAACTTTTGGGCAAAAAAAAATTTGAAATTTTTAAGCCCAAAAATTTAAAAATTCCCAACCCGAAATTTTAATTTTTCCTTTTAAAACCCTTTTGGCTTCCAACTTGATTTTTTAAAACCCCTTTTCAATTTTTTCTTTTTAAAGTTATTTTTGAATTTACAAATATTTTAAATTCTTTACATTTCCCACGGGTTTTCAAATTTATTTTTAAAAATTTCTATTTTATTTAAATTTTTGAACCCCACCAAATTTTTTTAACAAAACCCATTTATTACAAATTTTTTATTTTTTACTTAATTTTTTGGCCCTTTTTCCCTTTTTTTTTGGGTTGGAAAACCCCCTTTTTTTCCGTTAAAAAAAAAAAAAACTTCCCAATTAAAATTCAAAAAGAAATTAAAAAAAAATTTTTCCCCAAAACTTCATTTTTAAAAAAATTTAAAATTTTTATTTTTTAATTTAAATTAAAAGGGAAAAAATTTTTTCCCCCTTTTTAAAATTTTTTTTAAAAAACCCGGGCCAACCCGAATTTCCAAACCCCTTTTATTTCCATGGAAATTTCCAAAAAAAATTTAATTTAACCTTTTAAGGAAAATTTTAAAAAAATTTTGAAATTTTTTTTATTTTTTTTTAAAATTAAACTTTCCCTTTTTTAAAAAAAATTTTTCCCATTTAATTTTCATTAAAATTTAAAAAAACCATTTAAAATTTAAAAAATAAAAAAAATAAATAAGAAAAAAAAATTTCAAAAATAAAAAAAAAATTAGTTTCCCAAAAAAATTTTAAAAATTTAGGTAAAAAATTTAAAAGTTTTTAAAATTTTTTTTAAAAAATTTTAATTTAAAATTTAATTTTAAATAAAAAAGGGGAAAAAAATTTTAAAAAAAGAAATTTAAAAAAAGAAAAAATAATTTTACCAGGCAATTTATAAAATAAAACCATTTAGCAAAATTTTAAAAATAAAACCCACTTATTAAAAAGGGTTTACAATTTTTTATTTTTAAAGATTATTTAAACCCAAAAAAACAAATGGGGTTTTTAATTTTAAAAAAAATAAAAAAATTTTTGAAATTGGAAAGGGGTTATAAATAGAAAAAAAAGGGTTTGAAAAATTGGGAAATTGGGAAAGGAATTGAAAAATTTGGCGAAAAATTATAATTTTTAAAAAAATTTTTTATATTAACCCATGAAAAAATAAAAATAAATGTTAATATTGAAAGATTTGGGAAAAAAAATTTAAAATTAAATTAAATTAAAGAATTTTATCTTGGGAACCAAAATTTTCATTTAAAAAATTAATTTTAATTTATTTAAATTTTAAAGGGTTTTAAAAATTTTCCCTTATAAAAATTTTATATAAATTTATTATTTTTTAATTAATTTGGTAAAAGAAAAAATTTTTTAAGAAATTAAATAAAATTAAAATTTAAAATTTAAATTAAATTTAGATTAAAAAAATAAAAATTTTTTGGAATTTTTAAAAAAATTTTAAAAAAAAATTTTAAAAAATTTTATTTTTTTGTTTTAAAAAAAAAAATTAAAAGGGGTAATTAACAAATTTAAAGAAAATTTAGAAAATAAAAAAATTTAAATTTGGGAATTAATAATTTAAAAATCAAATAAGAATTTAAAAATTTTTCCAAAAAGAAATTTTAATAATTTAAAAAAATTTAAAATTATAAAATTTTAATTTTAAAAATAACAAAATTTTAAACCCGGGTTTTCTAAAAGGTATTTAAATTTTTAATTTAAAAAATAAATAATTTAAAAATTTTTAAATAAAATTAATTTTTAAAAATAAAAATTTTAAAAAAATTTTTTAAAAAACCCAAAAATTTTTAAAAAGTTTTCCCTTTTTTAAAAAGTTTAAAAAAAAATTTTTTTTAGTAAAAAAAGAAAATGGTTTTAAAACGTGATTTGGGGTACCCACTTCCTGATTTTCAAAGGCCACAAACATGGGTGGTGCTCCTTCTTCACCCACTATCTGCAAATAGCATAAAAACAAGCAAAATGGGAGAAATAAAAAAACCACACAAAAAGAGGAGGATTCTCCCATTTGAGAAAAAGAGCAAAAAAAAAATTTCAGCAAAAAAATTTTCTAGCAAAAAAAACAACAAAAAGGAACATTCAAAGAATCTAAGCAAGAAAAAACTCCAATATCCAGCAAGCAACCAAGCAACCAAGGACTAACCACCATTAACACCACAACCAAGCTCCCAAACCGAAACCCACTCTAAATACCCGAGCCAATCAATTATCAGCCACCCCAAAACCCAAACCTCAACTACTCGTAGCCTGATTTCATGTGGTGCATACGGTGGCTTCTGGTGACGCGCACGGTGGAAGGAGAGGGAGAATAGGCAGCTTGAAGTTTGGATTTTCTTTGTTTGCTGCTGGAACTTGTTTGTTTTGGGGGGGTTTAGTATTAAAAAAAAAGAAGAAATATTTTAGTTAATGGGTTGGTTTATGTAGGGTTTGATGGGTTAAATTTAGTTTGGGTTAATTAGTGGGTTGGGTGATATGTTAAGTTAGTGGGTTGGGTTGGTTGTGTTGGATTATTAAGTTAGTGGGCTGAGGTTGGTTTGTGTTGGATTGAAGTAATTTGGATTTTGTATCTTTTATGCAGATTATATTTGTAATTGGGCTAAACAAAAATTGGTCTAAAAAAACTACAATAATAAAAAATTTTAAATTTTAAAATGGTCGGGTCAACCTGACTCTATTTGCGGCAATCTGATCCAGTGAAGATCACCAACAAAGGCCCATTTCAACAGCCCGAGAAGAAAAGAGATTAATTTCAGTAATCCATAACATTGGGGCTTCGTATATTCTTACCCTTTTATTATTATTTACCTATTCAATTTAATATATATATATTTTATAACTATATTATGTACATATATATATTTTGTACATATCATTATTTTATATTATTGTTGTAAAAAAATTATGTATATATTTTTATGTACGTTTCCTAATATTTTCTTTTATTGTAGATATTATTATTATTATATATATTATTATATGCATATATATATATGTATTTTATGTACATATTATTATTTTATGTTATTATTACCAAATATATCATTTTTCCTATTTTATTATTAGTACATGATTTGTTTTTTTTTTTGTTTGTAAATATCGTTATTATTGTTATTCTAATATTCTAGTATTCTATGTTAATATTTTTCATTAATGATATCTTTTTTGTATCGTTTATCTATTTTAATTTCTCACTTTAGGAATATTTTTTCTCATGTTTTAATTAATTTCAAAAATAAGGCAATGTACCGATTTAACATTAAGCCATCAATTTCTTCGCTAAGTTGGGTGAAATTCATCGGCTCGTGTTAAAAACGGGACACCCTTTCTAAAAAATCAAAAACTAAAAATTCTCATTTTTCAATTGGATCACGAGTAAATGTCAGATTGAATTTGTACTTTTGAAAATCAAGACAACACAAGTTTAATAAGATACCAATTTTGGACATCGAGAGGGTGCTAATACCTTCCTCGTGTGTAACCGACTCCCGAACCCTATTTTTTTCTCTGGCTTTAAACGTAGACCTAAACTCGGCCTTCTTTTTGTTTAAAAAATAAATTTTCTTTTGAAAAAGAGGATTTATTAAGTGTCCGATCACACCTAGAAAAAAGGATCGGTGGCGACTCCCTTTTTTAATAAAATCAAAAGTCAGTTTTTAAATTTCCAATAAATCGCCTCAATTAGTGACCAAAAGAAGAAATTTTTACGTCGCTACAATTATTTTTTTACAATTTTCAATGATTTTCCAAAATCAGAATAAGGGATTCCAAAATCATTCTGACCCTGTCTAACAAAAATCCAATTATCACAGAATATGAAATTCTTTTTCCTTCACCGTTTCTTTTATGAGAAAATAGACTCATTAAGATTTAATTTAATATAATTCAACCTCTAATTCAATTTATACCATTTTTGGTAATTTTTTCAAAGTCACACAACTGCTGCTGTCCAAATTTGTTTTATTACAAAATTTCACTTTTACATATTTTCACTTACTCCATTCTATCTTGGTAAAAGATTCGCTCAACTATCGAGCACATTGCTCAAAACTTTTCACATAGATATACTTGCACTTATTCATCACATAGTTATGTACATATGCATTTTCACTTAGTAAATTTCTCGTTGAACTCATCAGAATAATAACAGATACCCGGTGGCCTGTGCATATACCACCCTTGTAACCGAAGCTCTCTGGTACGCATAGTTGCCTGCACTTAGTACTACACACGTGACTTAACCATTTGATACACGTAGTAGCCTACACTTAGTACTACACACGTGATCGAAGTTAACGGGTACGCATAGTAGCCTGCACTTAGTACTACACACATGACTCACAACAAATCATTTGTATCTCTTCTATTCCGAAGGTTCAATCGGGAAATTCTTCACTTTTCAACATTTTACTAACTCGTTCTTAGTCAATTTCGATTTGTAGTTTACATCAATTGATCATTCTATAGGCAAACACATCTCATATAATAACAAAAGATAATAACATAAAAAGAATCGAAATATTATTTACATACAAACTTACTCATTTCAAAGAAACATCATATTCCATCAAACTTCTAAACCTTTATCGGACGTACTCGAATTGTGGCTTCATTCACATAGCAATATCTCACAATCACATGGCACTGCAACATTTTCATCATAATAGCAAAACATCAAGAACAGGTTATATCATCAAAATAATCACATAATATCAAATTATTCACATATATATACTTACAACTCATGCAATATCGAAGCATTAGCATTCAAATACAATATTGCATTATTAAAATCACATGAAGTTACCTCGGGTTCGAGTACAACTATATATTTTGATTTAGTCCATAATCTCATTCATTTCCAATCTATGCCCGAACCTCATTTTCCTTGATCTATAATACCATATTTAGCTTACTAATTAGTCACATTATCCATATGGGTCCAAAAATCATACTTTTACAAATTTTTATTTTGACCCCTAAATTTTTACATATTTGCACTTTGGTTCCTAGGCTCGTAACATGATTTTTATTCAATTTCCTTGCATTTTATGTCTAGCCGAATAATTTTCATAACTGTAGCAGCCCATAATTTCCAATAAATCACAACTTTATGACAAATTTTGTAACATTTACAAAACAGTCCTTTTTGACAATTTCACCGAAAATCACTTAGTAAAACTCGTTTATTACACACCGAGCATTCATATTCTACCATTAGACATCAAAACACATGCATGTCATCCATGGGTCAATTTTTAAACACAAACCGTAGCTCAAAATATGGGTAGAAATGAGTAGATCTTGTTATGAGGATTTTAAAAACGTAAAAATCATTAAAAACGGGGCTAGAACGGACTTACAATCAAGCTTGGAAGCTTGAAAAACCATAGCTATGTCTTCTTCATACAAGTTTTGGCCATGAGGTAGAAGATGGACAAAAATTGGCTTTTAATTTTGTTTTTAATTCATTTTAATTACTAGATTACCAAAATGCCCCTAACTTAAAAATATTCTATTTCACTTTTATGTCTATTTTTGTCCAAAAAATTATCCATTGATCTAATTACCATTTAAGGGCGTCCAATTTAAAATTTCATGACAATTAGACACCTCTAACATGTAGAACTCAACTTTTACACTTTTTACAATTTAGTCCTTTTGACGAAATTGAGTGCCCAAATGTCAAAATTTTCGAACGAAATTTTCACAAAATCATCCCATGAAATTGTAGACCATAAAAATATAATAAAAACAAATTTTATTGTGTCAGATTTTTGGTCCCGAAACCACTGTTCCGACTAGGCCCTAATTCGGGATGTTACATTAAGCATAAAACCCAAACCAAATATGATTTAAACTCGAATTAAAGACCCAAAACTCATAATTCTCATCATAATCCTGTCCAAAAATTCTACTCACGCAGTCTTCACTAAAACGGTCATAACTTGAGCTCTCGAAGTCAAAATCAAGTAATTCAAAGTGCATTTTAAGCTAAGAGATAGATTTTCGAATAGCATGAATATGTCTTAACCAAGAAATGTCTAAATACCATCCAAAAAGTCATTGCAAGTCTGCTGATCCCCCAAACTTAAAATTTGGAAGCTTCTATGAATGGAATTTAAAAAAATTTAGCCATTTTATGCATGTATCATTCCTCGTTCCCTAAAAAATATTCATTCCAACATATTGTCTTTGATTGAATCTTGCTTTGATTTGCTTGGCATTTGATCTTGTTGTTGGGCCTTGAGGTAGGGGAAGCCTATCACATTTTTTAGTCTGAAATTGGGACCTAAAACTCACATCAAGAATCATGCTATATCAATTCAAAATTCTCTAAAAAATCTTTAATCATCAATCATATAATCAAAAATATGTCATTTATACAGTATTGGGTTAAATCAAATTTACAGAAGCTCTAAAACAATTCAGAACAAAACAGTAACTAATTTAAAACATTTGAGAAAAGTTTAAAGTTGAAAATGTTGTTAGAATTTCTTGTACTGATTATTTGTTGCCTCTGAAAAATTTAATAAATAAATTGCTTGTTTAATATTTACGAAGCACGGTAATTTCTACGGTTCTTCACTATGAAATCCAAAGATATATCATTGTTCTCCATTTTCCATTATAAAATTAATAAAACTAGTAAGTATATTAATTTAATTTAATTCAACATTATTTGTTATTTTTAAAGTAACCTATATGTTAGGAATTAGGCCGTGGAGTAAATTTTACTTTTGATTATCACCATATTTGAAATCACAATTTATGTCTCAATTAAATTTTCGGTTGATAATTTTTGACTTTGTATTTATCTTTATTATGAGCAGTAAAACATGATATATTGATTTGACGCAACACATTTGAAAGACTTTAATATGACAGTTTTATTTCCAGTATGATACTTTGGAGAGATCTTATCTTTATCTTCATAGCAAGCTTTGAAGAGTTCTAGTCCAAATGTAAGAGATGAAGATAAATCATGCAGATAATATAAAGGCTTGGGTAAAGGTGAGTAGAAACGAGTATTATTTTAGTATGATAAACTTAAATAATTAATTTATTTATTTAGGTCTCAAAATTATTATTTTAGATTAATTCTAAAATTTTAAATTTTTATATATTTTTAGAATTTTAAATTTTTAAAAATATAAATTTTGAAATTTTATAAATATTTTAAATTTTGAAAATTATTTTCGAAAATCCTTGAAAATAAATATTGGAGATATTGTGTTTGAAAAGTCATGGAGAAAAACTTGAAGAGAAAGCTTTTGAATTTAAATAGTTTTTATCTCATTTTACTTTGAAAAAATGTGATTTGAGCTTTATGAATTTAGAGAGAGCATATACGTTCATTCTAAGGAACTTTTATGTGAAAGGATTTTATTGTTTATTCACCTTTGAGTGGTTAATTGATAGTTATTATAAGGAACTAATTTGGAGAGAGTTTATATTAAATATATTAGGGTGACATCACATTACTTAAAAATATTATCATAAATTAGGTTTAATTTTCTCTTTTTTATTAGCTTATTTTTATAAAAAGCTCTTGAAATATATTGTCCTCTTATTCATTTACAATGTATAAAATTATATATCACAAATGCATATATATATATATATATATATATATATATATATATATTATTAAGAAATATGACATGATTTTAGTTTGATGTGTATTCTGTTTTGACTAATCAGTCACTCTTATGCCAATGTTGAAACACCCATTGTTATTGATCATCATCATATTGTTTATTCTAGAATTCATTTGACCTAATTTATGGAAAGAAAATGAGAGGAATATCAATTTCAGGCCTTTACAAAATAGTTTAGTATGAAAATATGGAATAAACATCCAACCCAAATTCTATATAAAGCAGTTTGTGAGGTGTATACAACAAAGAAGCAAAAAACCAAATATAATAGAGGTAAAAATATTGAGAAGAAAAATGAAGAAAGAACATAATATATTTGCATTAGCAATGATATTTTGCCTTGTCATAGTGCCAGTCTATGGCCAATACTACTCGAAAACTGTTATGCGAGCTACTCAGCGGGCGAAAAAGATGACCCGACTCCACTTCTTCCTTCATGATACCGTCAGTGGTGAAAACCCCAGTGCAGTCGTCATAGCCCGTCCCAACATCACGCAACCATCCTCATTCGGGTTTGGCACATTGTTTGCAATTAATGACCCCCTTACCGTAGGGCCTGCACTAACATCAACGTTGATTGGTAACGCTCAAGGACTCTATGTATCATCCAGTCGAGACCCTGCTGTGTTTACTACAGTTATGTACGCTGATTTAGCATTTACGAGTGGCAGGTTCAATGGGAGCTCTTTTAGTTTAATCTCAAGGAGTTCATCTTCAGATGCAATTCGTGAATTGGCTATTGTGGGAGGGAGAGGTGCGTTTAGAATGGCCCAAGGGTTTGCTCTAACTCAAATCAATTTTGCAAATTTGACGACAGGGGATGTTATTCTTGAGTGCAATGTTACTTTGCACCATTACTAAACCAGATCGACAGTAGAATACAAATTTCAATACTGAAAAATGTATATCAATAATTGTTGTAATTCAATTCCGTGAAGAATTACTGCGGGAATAAAGCTAGTGATCAAATATCATTATATTAATTATCTTGTTTTTTCCAAACTTTTTTTTTGTGTGTTTATATTATATGATATTTATTTATACCTGTCAAAAGTCTTATAAGGAAATAACCTTCTTGAATCAAAATATATAAAAGGTTTTTGAAGTAGCTGGTGAAAATTGTGCCACTCAGGACTCGAATACAAAAGTGAAAATCGTTTCATGTCGCACTCTAAACTACGTAGTCAAATAATTTTATTGTTGGATAGGGAGTTACCCATTTTTATTTTACTATTATACTAATTTTTAAAATTATATTTTTTGAAGAGATCTAATTGCAATTGTATCATTTTGGGGGCAACACCTTGATTCTTGTTTTATCACTTGAGCGGTTAAATCTTGATCTTTGTGACCAACAAGTGCTTTTGCCACCTTTCAAAATGGAAAATTGTTTTCTCGATCTCTTAAAAATTTATAAAATTTTAAATTAATTGAACGGTAAAATTTTATTTTGATTCTTTAAAATTTAAAATTAATCCCTCAAAAATTTGTAAAATTTTATATTAATACAATGGTAAAATCACATATTAACTCTCTTAAGAATTCTTGATACAATAAGGAGCAAAAGGTGGTAGGGACAAAAAGGTCGGTTCACCTAAATAAGTAGAGAGCCAAAACAGGAGAGGAGTGGAAAAGGAGTAAGGTGGTTGTGAAGGCAAAAGAGACCATCTCGTGTGGTAAAATTTCTCTTCTTCATTGTTCTTCAAGGTATTTACAGGGGAAGGGTCTCTTGCTTGGTGGCACTACTTCATCGACAGTACAAGTGGTAACCATCTCATGTGGTCGACCAAGTGGCTGGTCAGTTGCCTTCAAGTATGATACTGGTCTAACATAGGTAATATGAGATTGTTATGCTTCGGTGGTCCGTAGTGATTCTCTCTTGGTGGTAAGTAGTTCTCGCTAGAAGTGAGTGACCTGATAACTAGTGGAGTGCACAGGTGGCTGGTTACTTAATGACCAGCCGAGTGATATGGAGTGGAGAACCATCCATTGGTCTTTCTAAAATAAATTATTGAGATGCCACGTATTTAAAAAATAGAACGATATAACAAGAATTTAGAACTCAAATTCGATATTGTAGACACTCAATTTCGCCCAAGCCCAGAAATAAGTTAAAAAAAAAACAAAGTCCAAGTCCAGTACAAAATTACAAACATATAATTTGGCCCAATCAAAATGGCCTATTACTTGAAAAGATTGAAGGTCCATCTATGAGCTTGACTCATATGGAAATATAATCTTTAAGGATATGCAATCTTAGATATGATATGCACTATTAGATATGATACAATCTTAGATATGATATGCAATCTTGAAGATATGATCTTGTAATCTTAGAGATTTAATTTGTAGATATCCTTTAATCTTAACCATTGATGTAATTGATCTGTACCGTTGGATTTGGGGAGGCTCAACTATAAATAGAGGCCTCTCCCTTCATTGTAAATCACTTGAGTTTTGGGAAGCAATAAGAATTCTTGAGAGCATTCACTTAAATTTCTCTCCCTCTTGCGTTCTTACTCTCTGTGGTTTGTTCTTATTTTATTTTTCGTCTATCTTAGTTTTTCAACCCTTTTTTTTATTTTAATTTCTTCAATTTTCAAATGTGTATATTTATTCCTATCTTTTATACATTTGATTATGTATTTTATATATTATAATATTTAACATTTTTATATCGTTTATTTTCAAATATATATTTTCTATGCATGTATATATATTATATTATCATTTCATGTATTTGAACTATTGCATTATATTTTATAATTTGTAAATGTTCTATTTATTCATTTTTTAGTGTATGTCATCTATCTTATTTGTGCATAGTTTCATTTTTTTATATGCTATGTTTAATTATTTTTTTATATGCTATTTTATGATATATATTGTTGTATAATTTTTGCATGTATTATATTTTTCTTTTAGTTTACTCATATTTTTATTTGTTTATTATCTTATATTTACCCTAGTATGATTTTTTTCATTAAACGTATGTTCATGTTATTTAGTTTTGTCTTAATAATATTATTTATGTTTGTATGGAAATGTTAGAATATTTTGTACATCTATGCTTCATGATGCATTAATATGTCATCCTAAAACGTCATTTAAAATAATATTCCAAGGTTTTTTTTTAAAAAAATAAAATAAAAGGCAATGCTTGATGTTTGAAAACTTCGAGAAAAGTAGTGCCCTAACTTACTGGGTTGCGACTTTTCTCGTTGAATTCGAATAGTCAAGCACCCTTCTAAGTGATTTTGATTTTTCAAAACTAAAACAATTATTTCGAGATTTCAAAACATAGTGTCCTAACTTTACTGGATATGGCGTTTTGTTGTTTCGAGATAGAAATTTTCGAAAGACGAGCTTAGTTTCGAAGGTTTTAAAATGTTGCGTCCTAACTTACTAGATGTGATGTTTTGACTCGTTTAAAATAAGTGAGCCTTAATTTTCAAAATTGAGACATTCTAATTAAAAGAGGTTTGCATCTTAAAACTTTCAAATTTCTGACATTAAAGACACTTGATAATCAATTAGGTACCAATTTTTGGGCGTTACGAGGGTGCTAACCCTTCTTAGTACGTAACCGACTCCCGAATCAGTTTTCTCGACTTTCGTAGACCAAAATTAATGTTTTAAAACAAAACATTTTATAAGGTGATCCAATCACACCTAAAAAGATTGGTGGCGACTCCCGTTTTCGTTTTTCTTAAAGTTGATTCTCATTTTCCAAAACTCGATTTAAAAATGGTTTCGACAGATATCAAAAAGAAATTTACATACTGACTATTCGAATGTGCTACATGGTACTGTCATTGACAACAAAGTATGTCATCCAAAGAACAATGATTTTTACCTTGGTACCCATGCTGGAATGATTGGAATCACGAGGCAGACCCACTATCACGTTCTCTTAGACTAGGCTGGGTTTTCGGCTAATGATCTGCAATAGTTTGTTCATTCTTTATCCTATATGTATCAAAGGAGCACCACAGCCATATTTGTTGTGGCTCCTATTTGCTACGCTCATTTGGCAGCTTCACAGTTGGGGGCAATTTATGAAGATTAGGGATGCTTCAGAAACATCATTGAGTCATGGTGGGATGTATGTTCCGGGAGTAATCCCTGTACCTCAGCTTTCCAGGTTGAAGGATAAAGTCAGCAATTCATTCTTGTCTGCTGAGAATCATTGAACCATCTTTTTGTAGGGTTTGACAAACAACAGCCAAGACTGCTGCTAGGGCAATCCCTTTCTCATGGGTTTATGAATCAAGATTTTTCCTCTAAGCTTTGATGGAGTCAAGAATTGAATACCTCTAGTAAACTTAACTTGAAAGTATTCATCCTAAGCAAATGTACCAAGAATAGATGACATAGACTTATGACAAAGAAGGTTTGTCCAAAAGAATTTCATAAAGGAAACCTTGTGCTAAAAGAGATCCTTCCCATGCAAAAGGATACCAAATTGGGAAGGGCCATATGTTGTGAAGAGAGCTTTCTCTAGAGGTGCATTGATTTTGACAAGAAATGGATAGGAAGAATTTATCTGATCCAGTGAATTCGGACTCGGTCAATGAGTATTTTGTCTGAAGGAGAAGAGAAGCCAAGGTGAAAACCCGCAAAGGGCACTTTGGGACTTCTATTTCAAAAAAAAAAGGAAAAAAGAAAAGAAAAAGAGAAAAAAAAGAAAAAAGAAAAAAAATGGAGAGGCCAAGGTGAAAACCCGCAAAGGGCACCTTGAGACCAAAGGGGTTTTGAGTTGAAAACCCGAAAGGGCAGCTCAAATTTAGAAAGTCATGTAGTGACCTTGTTATACCGGATTCGACGAGAAGTGAAGTATGTTACATATCGAGGTATCAACGAATTACTTTGGATCTTTTAAGCACATGTTGAACTCAAGAAAGTCTTCATAGAGCTGGTGTATAGACGCTCAAGTGGCGATATCTGGGGCATCTGATTTCTGTCCTATTTACTATCTTTGGATTCTTTTTCTTCGCAAATATATGTTCTCAGGTTAATCTTTTTGCATTCCTTCCAATAATTTGTCCAAATCTAATTATCCTCAGGATCAATTTATTTGTCTCCCATTATTCATAAAGCATGTTGCATTGAAATAATGATAGATGAACTAAAATATCTTCACAAACGAAGTTTTGCATATTACTCTAGAAATTTCTAGATAATACAAGAAACTGAAACAAGACAATTGTTTAAGGAATTCTCATATGTATGGGTTGGAGATATTAGAGAGATTTTCTTCTTCAGTCCAAAAGGTGGTTAGACGTTTTAAGCAATATTGATCTTAAGAAAGGATCATTTTATAAACATCTTCAGTGGGTCGTAACATTCGGGGAATGGTACGGTAGACTAAATTGATGGAGAGAAGTTTCGAGGCATACGAGCAGAGTATGATTAATATGTCGAGAAGAACGAGGTGGAAAGCTCGATAGATGAATGAGTGATGACGTCCAAAATAGGAGTTATTTTCATAAACATTTTGCATCATAATATGTCTAATTAGGAACATTTGACTCATTTCAATCATGGCATCTTAATTATTTGACATAAGCATAAATTCCAGGAAATCAATTCTACAGGTGGATTCCCCAGTGGACAATGTAGCAAGGTTGATTGAAAATTACAAAATTCAGTGCCTTAATCCCCTAAGCAGTAGGGTAACAGGTTAAATTTGCAGATCTTATCTCCCTAAGCAGTAGTGGGGCAGATCGAAGACTCGCCTTAATCCCCTAAGCTGTAGGGTAACAGGTTAAATTTGCAGATCTTATCTCCTTAAGCAGTAGTGGAGCAGATCGAAGACTCGCCTTAATCCCCTAAGCAGTAGGGTAACAGGTTAAATTTGCAGATCTTATCTCCCTAAGCAGTAGTGGAGCAGATCAAAGACCAGCCTTAATCCCCTAAGCAGTAGGGTAACAGGTTAAATTTGTAGATCTTATCTCCCTAAGCAGTAGTGGAGCATATCGAAGACTTGCCTTAATTCCCTAAGCAGTAGAGTAGCAGGTTAAATTTGCAGATCTTATCTCTCTAAGCAGTAGTGGAGCAGATCGAAGACTCGCCTTAATCCCCTAAGTGGTAGGGTAACAGGTTAAATTTGCAGATCTTATCTCCCTAAGCAGTAGTGGAGCAGATCGAAGAATCGCCTTAATCCCCTAAGCAGTAGGGTAACAGGTTCGTAGATCTTATCTCCCTAAGCAGTAGCGGAGCAAATCGACGACGACTTGCCTTAATCCCCTAAGTAGTAAGGTAACAGGTTAAATTTGCAGATCTTATCTCCCTAAGAAGTAGTGGAGCAAATCGAAGACCCGCCTTAATCCCCTAAGAGTAGGGTAACAGGTTAAATTTGCAGATCTTATCCCTAAGCAGTAGCGAAGCAGATCGAAGATGATGCACCTTAACCCCCTAAGCAGTAGGGTCCAAGATGATTTGGTATCTCTACAATGACAGGGAACAAGTCGAAGATAGCAGATCGGGCATCTCTATATTCGACAGAGAGCAAATCGAAAACATAGTAGATTTGGCTTTCGGATGTTCTCACACTAAAGTAGATCCAAGATAACAGATCTGGCATCTCCATTTCGACGGAGAGCAGATACATAGCAGATCTAACCTTCATATGATTTTACTGAAGCAGATCCAAGATGATTTGGCATCTTTGTGTTCATAAGGAGCAAATTGAAGATATAGCAGATTTGGCTTTTACGTGTTTACACTGAAGCAGATCTAAGATGATTTGCCATCTCTATATTGTCAGAAAATAGATCGAAGATAACAGATTTGGCGTCTCTGTATTAGACGAGGAGCAGATCAAAGATAGCAGATATCGCCTTCCTGAGTTGCAGTGAAGTAGATTGAAGCAGTTAAGAGGCCATTTAAAGAAGATCAAGGATCAAGAACTCAAGACTCGGCGAGCCCGGGCAAAATTGGTCCTTTTATAGTCTTTGCTCTATCCCTGCTACACAACAATGAGTAAAGACGTGCAGCTGTAGACACTCAATTTTGCCCGGGCCCAGAAATAAGTTCAAAAAAAAAAAACAAAGTCCAAGTCCAGTACAAAATTACAAACATATAATTTGGCCCAATCAAAATGGCCCATTACTTGAAAAGATTGAAGGTCCATCTATGAGCTTGACTCATATAGAAATATAATCTTTAAGGATATGCAATCTTAGATATGATATGCAATATTAGATATGATACAATCTTAGATATGATATACAATCCTGAGGATATGATCTTGTAATCTTGGAGATTTAATTTGTAGATATCCTTTAATCTTAACCGTTGATGTAATTGATCTGTACCGTTGGATTTTGGGAGGCTCAACTATAAATAGAGGTCTCTCCCTTCATTGTAAATCACTTGAGTTTTGGGAAGCAATAATAATTCTTGAAAGCATTCACTTAAGTTTCTCTCCCTCTTGCGTTCTTACTCTCTGTGGTTTGTTCTTATTTTATTTTTCGTCTATCTTAGTTTTTCAACCCTTTTTTTTATTTTAATTTCTTCATTTTTCAAATATGTATATTTATTCCTATCTTTTATACATTTGATTATGTATTTTATATATTATAATATTTAACCTTTTTATATAGTTTATTTTCAAATATATATTTTCTATGCATGTATATATATTATATTATCATTTCATGTATTTTGAACTATTGCATTATATTTTTATAATTTGTAAATGTTCTATTTATTCATTTTTAGTGTATGTCATCTATCTTATTTGTGCATAGTTTCATTTTTTATATGCTATGTTTAATTATTTCTTTTATATGCTATTTTATGATATATATTGTTGTATAATTTTTGCATGTATTATGTTTTTTTTTAGTTTACTCATATTTTTATTTGTTTATTATCTTATATTTACCCTAGTATGATTTTTTTCATTAAACGTATGTTCATGTTATTTAGTTTTGTCTTAATGATATTATTTATGTTTGTATGGAAATGTTAGAATATTTTGTATATCTATGCTTCATGATGCATTAATATGTCATCCTAAAACGTCATTTAAAATAATATTCCAAGGTTTTTTTTTTAAAAAAAAAAAGACAATGCTTGATGTTTGAAAACTTCGAGAAAGGTAGTGCCCTAACTTATTGGGTTGCGACTTTTCTCGTTGAATTCAAATAGTCAAGCACCTTTCTAAGTGATTTTGAGTTTTTAAAACTTAAACAATTATTTCGAGATTTCAAAACATAGTGTCCTAACTTACTGGATATGGCGTTTTGTTGTTTCGAGATAGAAATTTTCGAAAGACGAGCTTAGTTTCGAAGGTTTTAAAATGTTGCGTCCTAACTTACTAGATATGATGTTTTGACTCGTTTAAAATAAGTGAGCCTTAATTTTTAAAATTGAGACATTCTAATTAAAAGAGGTTTGCATATTAAAACTTTCAAATTTTCGACATTAAAGACACTTGATAATCAATTAGGTACCAATTTTTGGGCGTTACGAGTGTGCTAACCCTTCCTCGTACGTAACCGACTCCCGAATCTGTTTTCTCGACTTTCGTAGACCAAAATTAATGTTTTAAAACAAAACATTTTATAAGGTGATCCAATCACACCTAAAAAAATTGGTGGCGACTCCCATTTTCGTTTTTCTTAAAGTCGATTCTCATTTTCCAAAACTCGATTTAAAAATGGTTTCGACATATATCAAAAAGAAATTTACATCATTCCCTCGAACCACCAAATTATGATATAGAAATAAATTATTATAACTAAAGAAAATATATTAGAGAAATTATATTAATAATTATATAAATAGTTTAATGTACTAGAAAACTTATAGAAATAAATACAAGTAATCATGGATTCAGAAAGCTTTCGTGCATGTGGGGCTACTCAAGGCTACGGTCATTATAAATTACAGTCGTCAAATCTTTTTGTTGTTAATTTGTGTTGTGTTTTTTAAGTTAATTTCACTTTCAATCTTAAAATAAATTTAATTTAATTTTAAAATTTTAAAAATAGTTAAATTGTTATTTTTAATGAAAATATCAATTAAAACACTAAATTTTTAAACATCACCCATGATAATTCATATGTATTTTAATTTTTTGAATTTTTATGACTTTTTATATTTTTTATATTTTTGAATTTTTTATTTTTAAATATTTTTATAATTTAAAATTATTTATTGATATGACATAGAAGACAAATAATGACATGTCAAGATAAAGTATATATGGAGTACCATGTGAGTTACCACACCAACATCATTATAAAATTAATGTTCTAGTCAAGATTTCCATTAAAAAAAAAGTAATTTGACTTTTTTTGTAATATTAATGGTCAAATTTAATTTAAAAAGGAATTAGAGCCAAATTGACAAAAAAAAAATGTAGATGTTGATAGTTAAATTCAACATTATGACTTAAAATGAACTACCCTTGATTAAATCGGCTATTGTCAAATCTAATCCCTTTCTTTTATCGAACATTTAATATAAACCAATTATAAACATAATTTTTACCTTTAACCCTAAAAATTTTATAATTTTATTTGTTACCCATATCAAATTACTGGCTTGGTCCTTGCCTATATAATAAAAACTTATTGATTTGTCTTTTACTACTCTAACATGTTGTTTATATAATAAAATGTTTCACGTCAAATCTTACTCTTTAACCCTTTTATTTTTCTTTCCTCCATCACATATTTTTCAAACAGACCATATAAAAGACTAGAAAATTTTCGATGTTAAGACTTAAGCCACCCTATAGCACCTTAGTTATTATCTTGACCGACACATTGGATAAATTTGAAGTAACCTTTAATTTCAAAGATCAAAGTCCTCATGCTTGATTTTTTTTTTTTTTCAAATGAGATGACCATGATGATAACGTTTTCATAGTTTGATTTTTTTTATTGTTTCAATGTAATGCTATTTTATAAATAGTTTTTGATTTTTTAAACGTATAATTATTTTTAAATTAAGTAACAACTCTTTAATCGTTAATCTATATATTTTAGATTTAAAATTAAATATATATTTGTATATAAATAGTTCATCTTTTAAACATTGAGTAACGGCTTAAAATAAAGTTCTGTACTCATATTTTGTAATTTATCAAGATTATGATTTTATTTCTTTTGAAATAAATATTATGAAAATTAATTTCAATGAAATTTGAGAGAAAAATTGAAAAACACAAAAAGAAGAGAAATGAATCAACTTTGAGAATTAACTTAACTGATAAATTTAGTCATGACCACAACCTTTGCCACTACTTAATTTTGTTGCAAATACCTTCTTTAAGAGTGGTAACAGCCCCTATGGAAAAGGCTTGAGTCCATTATTATTTACAATTGTTTTTACAATCGTTTTTGTCGAGGTAAGTTCGTATAATGGTTAATTTATTATTTATAGATTTATTTAAATGTGAAAAATTATATTAGTTATATCTTAAATCATTATTATGTGTTATATGTTTAATTAATGTATGTGCCATCCATGCCCTTTTAACCTAGGTATAAATGTTAATTTTACACTGAATAATCAGCTTTTTTTTTTCTATTTTTCCTGACCCTAGCCATTCCTCCCCTCCCCTATCTTCCTTGATCTTTAATTTTTCTTTCTTCTTCCATTGTTGTTGTCAACCATAACACCTAGTTTTATCATCTCTTACTTTTTATTTTTTTCCTCAAGATTGTGCATCATATCCTTTACCATATTGCTATCATTTCTCCTCAATTAAATCAGCCCCAAATCTGAAATCTTAAACTCCTAGATCAATTTCAAGCATTGCCAAGAAAGTGCTATTGCCGTCTCTCTCAACTAGCTTGTGTAAGATCTCCTTTTTCTACAATTTTGAATTAATCTTGTCAATTAAAAACCTAAATTTCTAGATCTGGAATTTGGGAGAATTTTAAAGATTTCAAAGTTATTTTTCCAACTTTTAAAAGGATTTCAAAATCGCTCTTGAATCAACCCTAATTTTGGCTACCATGGGTGATGGTGCATGTGCCTAACTGCAAGAAAGGGGGCTTCCTAGTTAGCCTTTAATTACATATCAATTAGGGAAAAACGTTCTTGATCAATTGGCCATTCGGATCTCATAAATGGGGAAGTGTAAATGCGATTAAATGCAAACTAGTTTGTTGTTTCGACATAGTTATTGGGTAAAGGTTATATATTGATTAAATGAAGGATTTTAATCAATATTGGTTACTGATTTTCCAATATGTAAATGTGTTAGGTGCTGACTCGAACGCCCCAAATAAACCGTAAAGCCGAAAGACGTTCGCGCGTACAATTTGCATCAAAACAGTGTAAGAAATCGAACTAGTTTGGATTCGTAAAATAATAGTAATTGTGATGATTGGTTTGAACCCATAAGTGAGTGTTTAGGGGACTGTTTAAGAGGTGAATTAATTGAATTTATATTGATTTTTAATTTAGGTTCATTTTAAGGTTTATTAAAGAAATCGGAAGATTCGCTAGTATGCTGCGAAAAAGCATAAAATAAGGTGTGGGTCCTAAACTCATAAACTTGTTTGATAATGATAATTACCATATTATATTTGATGATTTAGCTTGCTGATTGGGTTGGCTTAATAGCCAAATAATTAATTTTGTAAATAGTTGAATCAGGTACATTTTGAACCCTAAAAGATTAATGTGTTATCAAATTTGCTAGTTTGACAGTGTGATTATGTGATTGATATTGTGATGCATGATTGTGTTATTTGGTATGAGATTGGTTGTATGTATAGCTTGATTTGCTGAAATATGAGTTTATGCATGATATAACTGCATGAAAAATTTGCTATGTTATAATGGAAAAGTTGCTATACATGCACAATGGAAATTTGTAAAAGTATGTGAAATAGTGTAATGTTGAATGATACCATCTTAATGGTAAATTGAAAGCTGGAATATTGGTTTCATTCACTGAAAGTATTTGATTATGGTTGGCATGTTGAACATGTCAATTAAATGTGAAAAGTATTAAATTATGGCTATGTATAAGATTGTATGACATATTGCATGTGCATTGGGATGGAATATTTTGTGGTTTACGGAAAAGCTCCGTGAAGTATCAGCGGCATATTAAGTTTGCATTTATTCATAGTTAGTGCACTGTATTTGGAGTACCGAGGGGATGGATGATTATATCACATTATTCTTTATTTGGTAGTTTTACTGCATTATTGTTATTAAGTGGTTTTACTACATCGAGCTATGCTCACATTCGTTGGAGTTTAGCAGACGGGTTCTAGGGAACTCGTGGTGTGTAGTGGATGGTTTGGCTAGGAACCTTTTTGCATTGCATCATGGTCACGACATACTCAAATGTTATTGATTTATGCTATGTATTGTATTGTGTTGTATTGAATGGTATTAAACTTAATGATTGTTATTCAAATGAATGATGACCCATGCCCATATACCATTTAACATCGATTTGATAATGACTATGTAATGATATGTAATTCCAATGATGGTTATGTGTTCTTCTGTTAATGCTAACATGTTTCACTATATTTAATATTTATGCCCGTTTAAATAATTGTTCAACTCACATTGAGCTTTCGTAAGCTCACCCCTCATAGTGTTTAACTTTAACCTTGAAATTAGAATCAGACTCAGCGTACGGAGAATCATCTTGGACCTTGGACTATTTTTAATAAGTATTATTCAGTCTATATTGGTTTTAGTTTGTAATTTTTAATTATTTCTGGTCTGTGGCTTGGTAACTTTTCATTTGGGGATTTTTGCATGTATGGAATACTTAAACATAATAAATGGAAAATGCATGATATCGAGCTTAAGTAAAATTTGACATTGTTCCATAGTTTCCGCTACATTGCAAAGGAGTTATTTATAAAGAACAAATCTATAAGGTAGCTAGGTTTCCAAAAATGACTTGAAAATTTGTTTTTTCTGCTGCATTAGTTTAACATCGAGTTTTTACAAAGATAAGCGGCAAACAAACAGTTTTTCTAAAATAATACTATCAATAATAAAATGAATCTTAAGTGCAGTTGACTTAATAAATGAATGTTTTAAACTAACACAAAAGTATAACTACGGTTTTTCTTTAAAATGAGTTTATTTAAAGTCTTCAAAGGTAACATAAGTTAACTTAGCCATTTTGGTGACTAATGTAATTTTATCAATCTAGCCCAACGTCTAGGCTAGGTTCAAGAAATTAGAGGAGAGGTGTGTTTAGATTGCCAAGAGGGTTTGCTCTAACTCAGCTCAATTTTATAAAAATGACGACAAGGGATGTTATTCTCGAATGCAATGTTACTTTGTACCATTACGGAATCAGATTGATTGCCTAATACAAAAATCTAATAATAAGACTAAAAAATAAATATTAATAATTGTTGTAATTCATCCCGAATTCATCCCGCGAAGGGAGTAAAGCTGGTGATCCGATATCAACTATACTCTTTATCATGTTTTTCCAAACTCTTGTTCTGTTAGTATATATATTTAACTTTTATTTATCCTTTCCGAAAATTTTGGAACTCAAAACTCAATGAAAAAAGCGAGAATAGTTTCATATTATTCTCTTCAAAATAACATCGAATGTTTATAACTTTCAAAATGTATGGAATAAATTTTTATTTATAATTATATAGATAGGTTAATGAATGTAACAAAAAGTTGTTATAAATAAATACAAATAATCATGGCATTAGGCCTTGGACACGAGGGGGCTGTTGTCACAGTGAAGGAACCATTTGCAACAAAAGTAGGGGCAAAGACTGCGGTCATGGCTACCACGACAGCAGCCCACCTGGGATGGCGGAAAATTGAACTGGATGGTCAACAAAGTATCTGAATATTGACACCAGTATTTCAATTTAATTTATTTTTTATTACTTATTTCAAAAGAAAAGTTTAAAGTTGGAAATCTTGTTAGAATTTCTTGTACTTATTATTTGTTGCCTCTGAAAAATTTAATAAATAAATTGCTTGTTTAATATTTACCAACCACGGTTATTTCTACGATTTTTCACTATGAAATCCAAAAACATATCATTGTTCTCCATTTTCCATTATAAAATTAATTAAACTAGTAAGTATGTTAATTTAATTTAATTCAAAATTATTTGTTATTTTTAAAATAATCTCTGTGTTAGGAATCAAGTTATAGAGTAAATTTTACTTTCGATTGTGACCATATTTAAAATCACAACTTATGTCCCAATTAAATCTTCGGTTGATAATTTTAACTTAGTATTTATTTTTATTATAAGCAGTAAAAACATAATAAGACTGTAATATGACAGTTTTATTTTGAGTATGATACTTGAAGAGCTTTATCTAGCTTTGAAGAGTCCTAGTCTAAATGTAAGACATTAAGATAAAACATGGAGATAATATAAAGGCTGGGATAGGGGTGAGTGTTCGAGTCGAATCGATTGAAATTATTTGAGATAAATTAAAAATTGAATATGTCAAATTAAAATCTTGTTATGGTATAACTAATTTCATGTTAGAACACAAAATTTTGAAATCATATATGTTAGAAAAAATTTCAAATCAAAATAATAAAAATACGATACTTTAGTATCATAAACTTGAATAATTAATTATCTTATTTAGCTTCCAAAATTATTATTTTAGAATAATTTCAAAATTTTAATTTTCTTTATATATTTTTATATTTTTAAATTTTTAAAATATAAAGTTTGGAATTTTTATAAATATTTTAAATTTTGAAAGCTATTTTGGAAAATCGTTGAAAATAAATATTGGAGATATTGTGTTTGAAAAGTCATGGAGAAAAACTTGAAGAGAAAGTTTTGAATTTAAATTTTTTATCTCATTTTACTTAGAAAAAAATGTGATTTAAGTTTTATGAATACGTTCATTCTAAGGAACTTTTATGTGAAATGATTTTATTGTTTATTCACCTTTGAGCGGTTAATTGATAGTTATTTATAAAGAACGTAGTTTGGAGAGAGCTCATATTAAATATATTAGGGTTACATCACATTTCCTAAAAGATTATGGTAAATTAGGTTTAATTTTATCTCTTTTCTTTATTAGTTTATTTTTATAAAAAGCTCTTGAAATATGTCGTCCTCTTATTTACTTACTTGTGGCAAGAGGATGAGTGTCAATTTGATGTCACTTATCATGGTAAAATTGGAATAACGGTTGATTTGGCTAAAGCAGATTTGGAGCTTATTGGTAACTTTGTTTTGATTCTATTGTTGCGTTCAATTTTGGCTTGATTGGCTGCTGTTTTTTCTTATTTGATCTGGTATGGGTTGGGTGTTCCCAGCTTTTTTTATTGTAATCATTTGACTGAGAAAAAAAAAAGTTACTTACAATGTATAAAATTATATATCACAAATGCATATATATATATATATATATATAATTAATAAATATGACATTATTTTAGTTTGATTTGTATTCTGTTTTGACTAATCAGTCACTTTTATGCCAATGTCGAAACACCCATTGTTATATCTTTGATCATTATCATATTGTTTATTCTAGAATTCATTTGACCTAATTTATGGAAAGAAAATGAGAGGAATATCAATTTCAGCCTTCACAAAATAGTCTAGTATGAAAAGATGGAATAAACATCCAACCCAAATTCTATATAAAGGAGTTTGTGAGGTGTATACAACAAAGAAGCAAAAACCCAAATATAATTGAGGTAAAAATATTGAGAAGAAAAATGGAGAAGGAACACAATATACTTGCCCTGGCAATGATATTTTGCCTTACTATAGCGCCAGTCTATGGCCAATACTACTCAAGAACTATTACACGAGTTGCTCAGCGGGCAGAAAAGATGACCCGACTCCACTTCTTCCTTCATGATACCGTCAGTGGTGAAAACCCCAGTGCAGTCGTCATAGCCCGTCCCAACATCACACAAGCATCCCCGTTCGGGTTTGGCACATTGTTTGCAATTAATGACCCCCTTACTGTAGGGCCTGAACCAACATCAATGTTGATTGGAAACGCTCAAGGACTCTATGTATCGTCCAGTCGAGACCCTGCCGTGTTTATTTCAGTTATGTACACTGATTTCGCATTTACGAGTGGTAGGTTCAATGGGAGCTCTTTTAGTTTAATCTCAAGGAGTTCATCTTCAGATGCAATTCGTGAATTGGCTATTGTAGGAGGGAGAGGTGCGTTTAGAATGGCCCAAGGATTTGCCCTAACTCAAATCAATTTTGCAAATTTGACGACAGGGGATGTTATTCTCGAGTACAATGTTACTTTGTACCATTACTAAACCAGATCAATAGTAGAATACAAATTTCAATCCAAAAAAATGGACATCAATAATTGTTGTAATTCAATTCCGTGAAGAATTACTGGGGGAATAAAGCTAGTGATCGAATATTAATTATATTAATTATCTTGTTTTTTCCAAACTTTTTTTTTGTGTTTATATTATATGATATTTATTTATACCTGTCAAAAGTCTTATAAGGAAATAACCGTCTTGAATCAAAATATATAAAAGGTTTTGAAGTAGCTGGTGAAAATTGTGCTACTCAGGACTCGAATACAAAAGTGAAAATCGTTTCATGTTGCACTCTTTAATAAACTACGTAGTCAAATAATTTTATTGTTAGATAGGGAGTTACCCATTTTTATTTTACTATTATATTAATTTTTAAAATTATAATTTTTGAAGGGATCTAATTGCAATTGTATCATTTTGGGGGCAACACCTTGATTCTTGTTTTATCACTTGAGCGGTTAAATCTTGATCTTTGTGACCAACAAGTGCCTTTGCCTCCTTTCAAAATGGAAAATTATTTTCTCGATCTCTTAAAAATTTATCAAATTTTAAATTGATTGAACGGTAAAATTTTATTTTGATTCTTTTAAAATTTAAAATTCAATTCTACCCCTTCAAGAATGAAAAGTTAATAGTTTAATCCCTCAAAAATTTGTAAAATTTTATATTAATACAATGGTAAAATCACATATTAACTCTCTTAAGAATTCTTGATACAATAAGGAGTAGAAGGTGGTGGGGACAAAAAGGCCGGTTCACCTAAATAAGTAGAGAGCCAAAACAGGAGAGGAGTGGAAAAGGAGTAAGGTGGTTGTGAAGGCAAAGGAGACCATCTCGTGTGGTCAAAATTCCCTTCTTCATTGTTCTTCAAGGTATTTACAGGGAAAGGGTCTCTTGCTTGGTGGCGCTACTTCATCGACAGTACAGGTGGTAACCATCTCGTGTAGTCGACCAAGTGTGATACTGCTCTAACATAAGTAATATGAGATTGTTATGCTTCAGTGGTCCCTAGAAGCGAGTGACCTAATAACAAGTGGAGTACACAGGTGGCTGGTTACTTAATGACCAGCCTAATGATATGGAATGGAGAACCATCCATTAGTCTTTCTCAAATAATTTCTCGAGATGCCATGTATTTAAAAAATAGAACGATATAACAAGAATTTATAATTCAAATTCGATATCAAAAAGAAATTTACGTCATTCCCTCGAACCACCAAATTATGATATAGAAATAAATTATTATAACTAAAGAAAATATATTACAGAAATTATATATAATAATTATATAAATAGTTTAATTTACTAGAAAACTTATAGAAATAAATACAAGTAATCATGGATTCAGAAAGCTTTCGTGCATGTGGGGCTACTCAAGTCTACGGTCATTATAAATTACAGTCGTCAAATCTTTTTGTTGTTAATTTGTGTTGTGTTTTTTAAGTTAAATTTCACTTTCAATTTTAAAATAAATTTAATTTAATTTTAAAATTTTAAAAATAGTTAAATTTTTATTTTTAATAAAATATCAATTAAAACACTAAATTTTAAACATCACCCATGTATGATAATTCATATGTATTTTAATTTTTTGAATTTTTATGACTTTTTTATATTTTATATTTTTGAATTTTTTTATTTTTAAATATTTTTATAATTTAAAATTATTTATTGATATGACATATAAAAAAATAATAACATGTCAATATGAAATATATATGGAGTACCACGTGAGTTACCACACCAACATCATTATAAAATTAATGTTCTAATCAGCATTTCCGTTAAAAAAAAGTAATTTGACTTTTTTTGTAATATTAATGGTCAAATTTAATTTAAAAAGGAATTAGAGCCAAATTGATAAAAAAAAATGTGGATGTTGATAGCTAAATTCAACATTATGACTTAAAATGAACTACCCTTGATTAAATCGGCTATTGTCAAATCTAATCCCTTTCTTTTATCGAACATTTAATATAAACCAATTATAAACATAATTTTTACCTTTAACCCTAAAAATTTTATAATTTTATTTGTTACCCATATCAAATTACTGGCTTGGTCCTTGCCTATATAATAAAAACTTATTGATTTGTCTTTTACTACTCTAACATGTTGTTTATATAATAAAATGTTTCACGTCAAATCTTACTCTTTAACCCTTTTATTTTTCTTTCCTCCATCACATATTTTTCAAACAGACCATATAAAATAGAAAATTTTCAATGTTAAGACTTAAGCCACCCTATAGCACCTTAGTTATTATCTTGACCGACACATTGGATAAATTTGAAGTAACCTTTAATTTCAAAGATCAAAGTCCTCATGCTTGATTTTTTTTTTTTTCAAATGAGATGACCATGATGATAACGTTTTCATAGTTTGATTTTTTTATTGTTTTAATGTAATGCTATTTTATAAATAGTTTTTGATTTTTAAACGTATAATTATTTTTAAATTAAGTAACAACGCTTTAATCGTTAATCAGTATATTTTTAGATTTAAAATTAAATATATATTTGTATATAAATAGTTTATCTTTTAAACATTGAGTAACGACTTAAAATAAAGTTTTGTACTCATATTTTGTAATTTATCAGTACTATGATTTTATTTCTTTTGAAATAAATATTATGAAAATTAATTTCAATGAAATTTAAGAAAAAATTGAAAAAGCACAAAAAAGAAGAGAAATGAATCAACTTTGAGAATTAACTTAACTGATAAATTTAGCCATGACCACAACCTTTGCCACTACTCTTTGTTGCAAATACCTTCTGAAGCGTGGTAACAGCCCCTATGGACAAGGTCTGAGTCCATGATTATTTTTATAAAAATATTTTGATACATTAACCTATCTATATAATCATATATAATCATATATGAAAAAATTATTTGATATATCTTGCAAGTTATAAACATCCGAGTATTTTCTAAGAGTGTAATAAAAAATTATTTTTGCTTTTTCATTGAGTTCTAATTTCAAAATTTTCTTTAATCACCAATATTATAAAGTATAATCTTTATTAACTGTCTGTAAGGGTAGCACACTTTAAATCCTTTTGAGCTCTTGTGCACCAACTCCAAAATAAAATAAAATAAAATAAAGCATCAAGAGCTTTTTGAGTTGCCACTCACAGGCTTTTCTTCCTTTGTTTTGATAGCCTTTACACATGGAACATTAGTAGAAGGAGATTCCGAACTTGTGATGATAAAACGCCAAGCTTTATCGTTGATGGGGTATGGTTACTAAATCACCTTCTATCTCGCACAAAATCAACAACAGGATCAAACATTAATTTTGTTTGGAAGCTATTCATTCAATTCCATTCTAGATTGTTATAGGCCAATTTTAGCCCGATTATATTTAAACTCAGGAGCCCAATTATCCATTGACCCCATTTACAACATAAGCCTACTTACCCATTTACCATAACTCATTAAAACTAAACCTACCCAATACACAAGACCCATTAAACCCAAACCAACAAACCAAATTCCCTAACCCAAATACCGCCAGCCCAATATCCAACTAAACTAAACTAGCCCAACATCAGAAAAAAACAAAACAAACAACAAAAAACCCTACCCTTCTAAAGCTGCCAGCCACTGACCTAACCCCCACTTGCCTCTGCTAAAGTCGGCCAACTGCTCCACCGCCTGCAGCACTGCCACTGTCTCCATCAGCAACTTGCACCTGCAAGCAATTGAAAAGGAAAAGACAGAAAGCAAGAAAAAAAAACATTGTATGGCTATAAAAGCCAAATCTAAACATTTTGTAAAAGGTTCGGCAGTTGAGATAAATAAAAATACTTGATTTTTAAACACAGAAAAAGAACAAGTGATTCCAACAACACCAAAACAGATATCCAAAAGCAAAATCAAATAAAAAATCAAAGGTGATTTTTTAGTTCTTTTTTTGAATCGGTCTTTTTCTTCTTTTTTCTATTTTTCTTCTTTTCTACTTATACACATACATATATTATCAAAATACAAAAAAAAAAGAAATAAAAAAAAAACCTTTTTCAATTTTTTGGCCACCGTGTACGATGGCCGGCGACGGCGGCCCTCCTGGCCGGAGCTGGACTGGTCCAGAGAGAAATTCTCTCCCTCTCTTTTTTTTTTCTTTCCCCTGCTGCAAAGTGATTTTTTTTGAAAAAAATTGGCCTTTTATAGCCTCCCAAAACAACGTCATTTTGGGGGCTGCATTTTAACCCCAAAACGACGTCGTTTTGGGTCGACCCGACCCGACCCGCCTCAGGATCCGCGTGTTTTTGGAAAAGGGGGAATTTACACGTGCGGTCCTTTCGCTTTTTCAAGCTTTTGCAATCAAGTTTTTTTTTATTTTAAAATTTGCCTCGTGAAGTTGTCGCGGATTTCGTTTTAGTCCCGTACCAGGTGCTGCGTTTTGAAGGGAAGGGAAAATTTCCTTTTTGGTCCTCCTCTATTTTCGCGCATTGCAATAAGGCCCTGTTTCCCATTTTTATTTCTAATTGCACCCTAAGAACTCTATTTTGATTCCGATTTCATCCTTTTTACCATTTTTATTTTTAAATATTATTTGTAATATTATATTTTGCTATCATCTATTATTATCATATTTATTATTATTTTCCATCCTATATATTTATATATTTTCTTTTAGTATCAATTATATTGTTATTATTACTTTCCTTTTATTATTATCTTTAACATATGGTTATTCTTTTAATATTATTATTAATTATTATATTATATTTAATAATCTTTTGATGTTCTTCTAAAATCGTATATATATATATTTTTATCCGCTATTATTATTTACTACTTTATATTAATATTATTATATCATATTTGTTTTTGTATTTTATTATTATTAGTATTACTATTATTATTATTGTTAATATTAATGTATATTTTATATGTATATACTATTACTATATATCTATTTATGTAGCATTATTAATGGTTGTTTTACTATTATTATTATTCATAATATATATATATATTATGTATACATTTTAAATACTATATTATATATATATTTTTAATACCATATTATGTACATATTATTATTATATCTATTTTTACCCTGTTATATTTATTATTAATATTAGTATATTTATTATTATACTTATTATTTTCACTATTGTTACTTATTATTTTATTTTAATATTATTATGTAATATTTGGTATACATATATCTTTTTGTACATATTGTTATTTTTACACATACATTATTTTATTATGGTATTAATACATTTTAGTTTTTCTTTCATTGTAAATATTATTTATTATTACTCTAATATCCTAATATTAAATTATAATATTTTATTAATCACCTCATTATTTTGCATCGTTTATTTACTTATGAATTTTTGTTACAATAACATCGTCAGTTTTTTTATCATTATTTTAGAAACATTTTTTATTTTAATAAATAAGACAACGTACCGATTTTAACATTAAGTTTGTCATTTCATCGTTATGTTGGGTGATTCACGTTGGCTCGTGTTAAAAACGGGACATCCTTAAAAAAAAACCAAAAACTTGAAATTTATCGTGTTTTGGTCGGATCATGATTAAATGTTACATTCAACTCGCATTTTTGAAAATTAAGACAACACATGTTTAACGAGATACCAATTTTGGGCGTCGCGAGGGTCTAATACCTTCCTCGTGCGTAACCACTCCCGAACCCTATTTTTCTCTAAACTTTTGACATAGACCTAAACTCGGCCTTCTTTTTGTTAAAAAATGAACTTTCTTTTAAAAAAGAGGATTTATTGGGTGTCCGATCACACCTAGGAAAAAGAATCAGTGGCGACTCCCTTTTTTTTTTAAAAAAAGTCGGTTTTCAAATTTTCAATAAATCACCTCAATTAGAAGCCAAGCAAAATTTTTACATCACTACATAGATGAAATTACTAGTAGAGGAAAAATAGATAACACCAAAAAATTAGTTTAGTAGTTCAAAAACTTCCTATTTTGCAAGGCCTTATCCAAAGAGTTAATTCAACTATAATCAATAAGTACAAGTGTGATTTAAGTTCCATTCACTCTCCTTATAGTAGCTTCACTCTTATACTTTGAGCTAGATAATACTCCCTCTAATACAACAAGGGTTCTACCTCCTCTCCCTATAAATATATGGCCACGGTAGAACTATTTACACAAATTGAAAATATTGTTACTCTGCCAGAAAATAGAGAGAATTAATTCTCAACTATTGAATCTATTTTCTGGAGTAACAATACTTTTGATTTCTATTTAAGAAGAGATTTTTTATTTTCACACTTAAACAAAGAAAGTTATTTCTAGTTCTGCGTTTTGATTCGAATCATTCCAGTCCACACTTGAAGCAGATTGTGAAGACAATTGTTTGATTGAAAGCGGATAACGAAAATGTGGCGCCCCAAACCCGGTTGGGATGGTCCGACCTGAATTTTGAATGTCACATTAACCACCAAAGTGACTCTCCGTTAAAACCACCACTAGGCACACCAACCACCAAACACACCTCACACAATTAATCATGGAATATTTGATATCCTAAAGTCATGCCTCTGTTGCACTACTCTGATCATGAAGTCATCAACATAATTCATAAATTGAATTTTTAACTAGAAAATATTCTAAAAGCTTCAATTAAACATTCATGTAGATGATAGCGTATTTAAAAGGTTATATTTGAAAGGATTTTAGAAACTGTTTTATTTAAAAATAAATGATTAGATCTAAATTGTAATGTAGTATAATGTTGGAAAACACCATTTCATAAGGTTGAAAATAGCATAGTAGAGTAATACGTGTAAATCTTGTGTAGGAAGTTTCATTAAAACATCATGCATCTCTTCATAAAATCATCATTGTCGAAACCATTTTTTAAAGGGATGTTTGAAAAATGGGGATCGACTTTTGAAAAATGAAAACGGGAGTCGCCACCAACCTTTTTAGGTGTGATTGGATCACCTTATAAAACGTTTTGGTCTACGAAAATTAAGAAAACAGGTTCGGGAGTCAGTGACGTACGAGGAAGGATTAGCACCCTCGCAACACCCAAAATTGGTACCAAATTAAATAGTTTTCTGTCTTAATGTCAAAATTTTGAAAGGATTTAAAATAGGATCCCTTTTTAAAACCGAATTATTTAAGTTGAAAATCGAGATTCCTTAGCTCGAAAGAATACAAACATCACATCCAAACATGATAGGACACGATATTCTTAAACTCTCAGAATCGAAATCATCTCGTGATTTACAAAATCTATTGAGAAGGATACTTTAGGCATTTAGATAAACGGAAATTACAACCCAAGATGTTAGGACACCATTTCCGAATTCCTAAATCTGAAAAATATTGCCTCATTTTAGAAAAAACTTTTGGATAAAATATTATAATTAAATGAAATATATTTTTTAAAATAATGATTTGACTAAAATTTAAAAATAATTTACTAAGAGTAATACTAAAAAAATTATTAAAAAAGAAAGAGTTTGATATGATACTAAAATTATTAAAATTTAAAATATATAAAAAAATATGGGAAACATGGATTAAATCAAAATAAAAGGGTTGAAAAATGAAGATGAAAAAAGAATAAAATAAGAACAAACCGTAGAAAATAAAAACGTAAGAGGGAGAGAAATTTGAGAGAAAGCTCTCAAATTTTTTTATTATTTCCCAAAACTCCAGTGTGTTTACAATGAAGGGAAAGGCCTCTATTTATAGTTGAACCTCCTCAAATCCAACGGTACAGATCAATTACATCAACAGTTAAGATTAAAAGGTATCTACAAATTAAATCTCTAAGATTACAAAATCATATCTTCTAAGATTGTATATCATATCTAAGATTGCAATCATATCTAAGATTGTATCATATCTAAGATTGTATCATATCTAAGATTGCATATCATTGAAGATTATATTTCCATATGAGTCAAGCTTGTAGATGGACCTTAAATCTTTTCAAATAATGGGTCATTCCGATCGAGCCAAATTATATTTATAATTCTGGACTAAACTTGGACTTCGTTTTTTTTGGGGGTTTATTATTTTGTTTTGGACTTATTTCGGGCCCGCAAAATTGAGTGTCTCTGTTGCCCTCTTTGCTTATTATTGCGTAACAGGATTAGAGCAAAGACTATAAAAGGACCAATTTTGCCCGGGCTCACCGAGTCTTGAGTTCTTGATCCTTGATCTTCTTTAAATGGCCTCTTGACGGCTTCAATCTGCTTCACTGCAACTCAGGAAGGCAAAATCTGCTATCTTTGATCTGCTCCTCGTCTAATACAGAGACGCCAAATTTGTTATCTTCGATCTACTCCCCGTCTAATACAAAGATGCCAAATCTGCTTCTTCAATCTGCTCCCCGTTTAATACAGAGATGCCAAATCTGTTATCTCCGATTTGCTTCCCGTCTAATACAGAGATGCCAAATCTGTCATCTTGGATCTGCTTCGATGTAAACACATGAAGGTTAGATCTGCTATGTCTTCGATCTGCTCCCCGTCTAATACAGAGATGCCAAATCATCTTGGATCTACTTCAATGAAGGTCCAATCTGTTATGTCTTTGATCTTCCCTGTCTAATACAAAAATGCCAAATCATCTTGGATCTGCTTCAATGAAGGTCAGATCTGCTGTGTCTTTGATCTGCTCCCCGTCTAATACAGAGATGCCAAATCATCTTCGATCTGCTTCAATGAAGGTCAGATCTGCTATGTCTTCAATCTACTCTCCGTTGAATATGGAGATGCCAAATCATCTTGGATCTGCTTCAATGAAGGTCCAATCTACTGTGTCTTCGATCTACTCCCCGTCTAATACAGAGATGCCAAATCATCTTGGATCTGCTTCAATGAAGGTCAGATCTGCTATGTCTTTGATCTGCTCTCCGTCGAATATGGAGATGCCAAATCATCTTGGATCTACTTCAATGAAGGTCCAATCTACTGTGTCTTTGATCTGCTTCCCATCTAATACAGAGATGCCAAATCATCTTGGATTTGCTTTAATGAAGGTCAGATCTGCTATGTCTTCGATCTGCTCTCCGTCAAATATGGAGATGCCAAATCATCTTGGATCTGCTTCAATAAAGGTCCAATCTACTGTGTCTTCGATCTGCTTCCCGTCTAATACAGAGATGCCAAATCATCTTGGATCTACTTCAATGAAGGTAAGATCTGCTATGTCTTCGATCTGCTCTCCGTCGAATATGGAGATGCCAAATCATCTTGGATCTGCTTCAATGAAGGTCCAATCTGCTGTGTCTTCAATCTGCTCCCCATCTAATACATAGATGCCAAATCATCTTGGATTTGCTTCAATGAAGGTCAGATCTGCTATGTCTTCGATCTGCTCTCCGTCGAATATGGAGATGCCAAATCTGTTTCTTCAATTTGTTCTCTGACAGTATAGAGATGCCAAATCATCTTAGATCTGCTTCAGCGTAAACACGTGAAAGCCAAATCTGCTATGTCTTCGATCTGCTCCTTGTAAACGCAAGGATGCCAAATCATCTTGGATCTACTTCGATGTGAAAACATCCGAAGGTTAGATCTGCTATGTCTTCGATCTGCTCTCCGTTTAATATGGAGATGCCAAATCTGTTTCTTCGATTTGTTCTCTGATAGTATAAAGATGCCAAATCATCTTAGATCCGCTTCAGCGTAAACACGTGAAAGCCAAATCTGCTATGTCTTCGATTTGCTCCTTGTAAACACAAGGATGCCAAATCATCTTGGATCTACTTCGATGTGAAAACATCCGAAGGTTAGATCTGCTATGTCTTTGATCTGCTCTCTGTTGAATATGGAGATGCCAAATCTGTTTCTTCGATTTGTTCTCTGACAGTATAGAGATGCCAAATCATCTTAGATCTGCTTCAGCGTAAACATGTGAAAGCCAAATCTGCTATGTCTTCAATCTGCTCCTTGTAAACGCAAGGATGCCAAATCATCTTGGATCTACTTCGATGTGAAAATATCCAAAGGTTAGATCTGCTATGTCTTCGATTTTCTCTCCGTCGAATATGGAGATGCCAAATCTATTTCTTCGATTTGTTCTCTAACAATACAGAGATGTTAAATCATCTTGGATCCGCTTCAGCGTAAACACCTGAAGGTCAAATCTGCTATGCTTTAGCCTGTTACCCTATTGTTTAGGGGGTTAAGGCGCATCAATCTTCATTGTCCCTTGAAGGACATAACCTGTATAATGTGTATGAGTTCATGCCTAATGATTAGGATGCTATGATCGAAGTGAGTCAAATGCTTCTAATTAAACCTGTTATAATGCAAAATGTTTATGAATATGACCCCTATTCCAGACGTCACCACTCATTCTTTCGTCGAAGTTTATCCTTATTTCTCTCGAAGTATCATTCCTACTCAGCCTGTGGGTTTGTACCATTCTTTAAATGCTATGACCCACCAAAAATGTATGTAAGATGATCCTCTCTTAGGATCGAATCGTTTGATTTGTCCAATCATTATTTTGGACTAAAGAAAGAATTTTCTCGAGTTCTTTCAAACCTCACTTACGTGAATTCTTTGAACAATTATTCTGTTTTAGTTTCTTGTATCATCTAGAAATTTCCAGAGTAATGAGAAAAACTTTATTTGTGAAAATTATTTAGTTCATCTGTCATTATTTTAATGCAACATACTTTAAGAATAATGGAAAATGAATATAATCTTGAGAATAATTAGATTTGAATAAATTTTTCAAAAATACAAAGGAAATTAATCTGAAAGCCCATCTTTGAGGAGAAAAAGAATCTAAAGATAGCAAACAGGACAAAAATTAGATGCCCTAGATATCGCCGCTTGAGTGTTTATATGCCAGCTCCATGAAGACTTTCTTGAATTCAACATGTGTTTAAAATATCCAAAGTATTTTGTTGATGCTCTAATATGCAACATGCTTCACTCTTCGTTGAATCAGATATAGCAAGGTTATCGTGTGCTCTTTAAAATTTGAGCTGCCCTTTCGGGTTTTCAACTCAAAACCCCTTTGGTCACAAGGCGTCCTTTGCGAGTTTTCACCCTGAATTCTTCTCTCCTTTAGACAAAGTACTTTTTGACCGAGTCTGAATTCATTGGATTGGGCAAACTCTTCCCATCCATTTCCATTAAGATCAATGCACCCCCAGAGAAGGCCTTCTTCACGACATACGGCCCTTCCCAATTTGGCATCCATTTTTCTATAAAGTCCTTCTGAATAGGGAGGATCTTTTTCAGCACAAGATCCCCCTCGTGGAATTCTCTTGGTCGTACTTTCTTGTCGTAAGCTTGCATCATTCGCTTCTGATACATCTGACCATGACGAATGGCCTTTAGCCTCTTTTCCTCAATCAAGTTCAACTGATCATATCGCGATTGTATCCATTCAACTTCATTCAACTTTATCTCTGACAAGACTCGAAGAGACGGTATTTCTACTTCAATGGGTAACATTGCTTCCATCCCATAAACCAACGAGAAAAGAGTTGCCCCGGTAGAGGTTTTGAAAGACGTTCGGTAAGCTAAGAGTGCAAATGGTAACTTCTCATGCCAGTCTCTGTAGGTTTTAGTCATTTTCCCCACTATCTTCTTAATGTTTTTGTTAGCAGCTTCCACTGCCCCATTCATCTTTGGGCGATACGGTGAAGAGTTATGATGCTTAGTCCTGAACTGACTGCAAACTTCTGCTATCGTTTTGTTGTTCAAGTTCAGTGCATTATCTGATATGATCCTTTCAGGTATCTCATACCGACAAATAATCTTTTTCTTTAAGAAACGACTTACAACCGACTTAGTAACATTCGCATAAGAAGCAGCCTCTACCCACTTCGTAAAGTAATCAATAACCACAAAAATAAAGCGATGCCCATTTGAAGCTTTTGGTGATATTGGCCCAATGACATCCATGCCCCACATAGAAAAAAGCCATGGAGAAGTCATAACGTGTAGAGGTGAAGGTGGTACATAAATCTTGTCTCCATAAATCTGACATTTATGGTATTTTTTGGCGTAGTTGATACAATCCCCTTCCAAAGTAGACCAATAATATCCAAACCTTATGATTTGTCTAGCCATCGTGAAACCATTAGCGTGCGTCCCACAAACACCTTCGTGAACTTCTTCCAAGATTAACTTAGCTTCCACGGTGTCAATACATCTCAACAGTACTTGGTCCTTTCTTCTTTTGTACAAGATGTCCCCATCCAAAACGTAGTCGCAGGCTAATCTTCTTAAAGTTCGCTTATCATTTTCAGTTGCCTGTTCTGGGTATTTACGATCTCTCACATATCGCAATATATCCTGATACCAAGGGTTATCATCCTTTTCTTCTTCCTCAATGTTACAACAGTGAGCTGGAGCCTCGAAGATACTCATCTGAATGGGTCTCATCTCCTCCTCTTTATTCACTTTAATCATTGAAGCCAAGGTTGCTAGAGCATCTGCCATCTGGTTTTCGTCTCATGGGATATAATTGAAAGTGATGTCATCGAACTCCTCAGGTAATCCCAAAACTACCTTTCGATAATTGATCAATTTAGAATCCTTTGTCTCCCATTCACCTTTAAGTTGGTAAATTACCAACGTGGAGTCTCCATAAACTTCCAAGGTCCTTATTCTTCGCTTTATAGCCGCTCAGATTCCCATGATGCACGCTTCATACTCGGCCATATTGCTTGTGCAATCAAAATCTAACTTGCACGTGAATGGATAATAATCACCATTTGGGGATACCGAGACTGCCTCAATTTCATTTCCCACTGCATTGGATTCCCTATCAAAGCTAAACTTCCAAGGATAATCCTCTGTAGCTGCTACACACATCAACTCCTTATTAGGGAAATCAAAATTCAACGGCTCATAGTCTTCTAGAGCTCTACTAGCCAGAAATTCCACTATCGCACTTCCTTTTATAGCCATCTGGCTCACATAAACTATGTCAAATTCTAAAAGCAGAATTTGCCACCTCGCCATTCTTCCATTCAAAGCTGTTGACTCCATCATATACTTCAGAGGATCAAGTTTTGAAATAAGACAAGTAGTATGATACAACATATATTGCCCCAACCTTCGAGTCCTCCAGATTAAAGCACAGTACAATTTCTCAATTGGTGAATATCTCATCTCACACTCTGTGAATTTCTTGCTGAGGTAGTATATCGCCTTCTCCTCTGTATGTTTCTCCTCTATTCGAGATTTGGCAATCATATCATCAACATACACCTCAATTTCCTTGTGCATCATATCGTGAAATAAGGTCACCATAGCCCTTTGGTATGTTACCCCTGCATTCTTTAGCCCAAACGGCATTACTTTGTAACAGAAAGTCCCCCACAAGGTTATAAACGTGGTTTTGTCCATGTCTTCAGGATGCATCTTTATCTGATTGTACCCTGAAAAACCATCCATGAAGGAGAACAACGAATATCCCGCTGTGTTGTCGACCAAAGTGTCTATGTGAGGTAGAGGAAAATTATCTTTTGGGCTAGCTTTGTTCAGATCCCTATAATCAACACACATTTGTACCTTCCCATCCTTCTTAGGAACTGGTACAATGTTAGCTACCCATTCAGAATACTTCACCTCTTGTAAGAATCCTGCATCGAACTGTTTCTTTACTTCATCCTTTATTTTTAATATGATATTTGGTCTCATTCTTCGCAACTTCTGTGGAACTGGTTTACAATCCTATCTTATTAAAAGACGATGCACCACAATATCAGTATTTAACCCTGACATATCTTGATAGGACCATGTAAAGATATCCTTGAATTCACGTAACAACTCAATCAGTCCTTGCCTTATATCATCAGCAATATGCGTGCCAATTTTCACCTCTTTCCCTTCCTCTAGGGCTACATTCTCTACTGCCTCTTTCTCATGTGGCATGATTTGTTTCTCCTCTTGTTTCACCATCCTCAAAAGATCTAGAGATACATCACAATCCTGGACATCTTCAAAATCCTGTGATTCCTCTAAACACATGTCTTGCTCACGAGAGAAATCAGGATTTGTAATATCAATGCTCATGTCATTGATATCTAGGGATATGTGAAGTATAAAGAATATACAAAGAATGAATGAATTTAAGAATGATTATTTATGTGCTATGAATATGAATTTAAGAATGATTATTTATGTGCTATGAATGAAAGAATAAGAATTACCAAAATTTAAAGGAATATTGGTTGATAAAAATGAAACAATACTCGTTCAAAGTGATAAAAGTTATGCTTTATTAAAAAAATAATAGATGATTGTAAGCCCATTTCACAAATGAAATCCTATTACTCCTAGGCTTTAGAGTAACAAGAATATTTCGAGAATTATTCTGAAAAATTCCTAAAGACTACAGGAAGTTCCTCCAAAGTCCAATTGTTCAGAGAGCTTCCCGGTTCGTAAGGGCGAATGCCCTCAAGGTTTCCTTACTCTGATCCATTATCGTGTATAGCATTAATCTGATGACCTTCTTCTAAAAGTAACCCTCCTAATATAAAGGTTTGGGATATTGGAGGGAATGTCATCGGCTCCCACTCCACTTCTCTTTTATTAAGGCGCGCCCTTCTTCCCTTTTTGGTGCTTCTCAACTTCCTTCCTCCTTTGCTTATAGTCTGGCTTGAAGCCCAGACCAAAGCGATCTCTCTTCTCTTTTAGTTCTGGGATTTGAGTCCTTCCTTGCAGGTATTTTCCTAACCCCTTTCCTGGCAAGGCTCCCTTTCCCACTATCATTTGTAGAGCCATCCTCGTGGCTCTTACTATCTTTGGCACCAGTGGCTCACTCCCTTCTGAAATGAAGGTTGTATTCATAAATTCTAAAGAGCGAAAGGAACACTCAATAGACTCTTCGTTCGTCTCGACATAAGGGGCCTTGCTAGTGACTGTGACTATAATATCCTCCTCCGCATTGATGGTTACTAACCGTCCCTCCGTCACTAACTTTAATTTTTGGTGCAACGATGAGGGCACCGATCCTGCTGAATGTATCCATGGCCTCCCTAATAAGCAATTGTAGGAGGGCTTGATATCCATCACCAAGAAGTCTACTTCGTATATATTCAGCCCAATTTCCAAGGGGATGTCAATCTTTCCCATCACCTTCCTTTCTGTACCGTCAAAGGCTCTTACCACATTTTGACATGTCTTCATGTGAGAATCATCAATGGGTAATCTGTTCAGAGTAGACAATGGTAGAACATTCAAAGTCGATCCATTATCGACGAGCACGCTTGGGAGTGTGTACCCCTTACATCGAGTGGTGAAGTGCAGGGCCTTTGTTGACCCCTTGCCTCCCGGTGGGATTTCGTCGTCATTAAAATAGATGAAATTATCCGCACTTATGTTATTCACCAACCAGTCCAGCTTGTTAACAGATATGTCATGGGTGACATATGTTTTGTTGAGCACCTTCATTAATGCATCCCGATGCATCTCAGAACTCAGAAGTAGAGCTAATACTGATATGCGAGCCGACTGCTTATGCAATTTATAATCGCTATGTTTAAGGAACTTTAGAAATTCTTTAGCCTCTTCCTCCTTTACTGGCTCCTTGATAGGTGCTTCAGCCTCTTTCTCCTTCTCTATACTAACATTCTTTGTTTTTGTGGGCTCCTCTCTGACGCCCACTGTATCATACCGCTTCCCGCTCCGTGTATGGGAACCCTCACCTTAAACTTCCTTAGAAGCACTTACTATATCCTCCCTCTCCGGCATTGACACATGACAGTTATAACTCCATTGTACTCTCTTGTTATCCTTATAAGGAAAAGAAACAAGTTTATGAATGATGACTTTTGGTACCGTCGGTATTTCAACTTCATTACTTCCTGGTAAAGAAATAATGATCCTTGGCCGGTTTTGATTCTTCAGTGCACCTTCTAATGTGCATATATGTCTCTCATTTGGCCCAGCTTCATAAAATCCTAGCTCCTTGTTGTCCATAAGGCTTTATATCAAGGCCTTAAACTCGTCGCATTCCTGAATCTTGTGCCCTTCTTCAGCATGGAACTCACAATAGTCCCTTGCTCTTTCATTCCTCTCTTTAGAGATTATCATCTCTCTTTTTACCATTTCTTCCCAAATTATCTTCATCGGTGTTCTCACCTCAGCCACGCCTTCCTTTATTCTCCTCTCACTGGTTTCACCAATGGCGTTCACTCCTTGATCGCTATGATTTGGTAATGGGTGTTCAGTATTCGGGGTATTATCAAACTTCACTACCCCCATTTTAATAAGCCTTTCTACGGCCTTCTTAAAACCAGTACAGTTTTCAATCGAATGCCCCGGTATTCCACCATGGTATTCGCATCTGGCGTTTGCGTCATACCATTTAGGATATGAAGGTTATAATGGCTTAAGGTGAAAAGGAGAAATAACATGTGCATCATATAAGCTTTGATAAAGCTCACGATACGTCACGGGGATAGGTGTGAATTGCATCATTTCAGACTTCTGCCTTGTACCTAACTCCTGCCTTTAAGAACTCTGTTGCTCAACTGCAACTGTTTTAGGTTGACCAACTGTGATTGCCCTCGTGTTGAAAGTGCTTGTGTTATTCACTTCACTATCCTTTCTCTTTGAGGCCGATCTTTTAGTTGTTTCCCCTTCAATTTTGCCACCCCTTATGGCATTCTCAATCATCTCTCCCTCCATGACTATATCCGCAAAGCATTTGGTGGTGCTCCCAATCATGTGAGTGATGAATGGAGCTTTTAAAGTGTTGATGAACAACATGGTAGTCTCCTTCTCCAACAATGGTGGTTGAACTTGCATTGCTACCTCTCTCCATCTCTGTGCATATTGCCTAAAATTTTCATTAGGCTTTTTCTCCATGTTTTGCAGCGTGATCCTATCTGGAGTCATGTCAGTCACATGATTGTACTGCTGCATGAAGGCCTGTGCAAGATCCCTCCATGAACTTATTCTGGCCCGGCTCAGTTGATTATACCACTTGACTGCTGCTCCAATTAAACTATCTTGGAAACAGTGAATCAACAATTTATCATTATTCACATACCCAGTCATCCTCCTACAGAACATCGTAATGTGGGCTTCTGGGCAAGTAGTCCCATTGTACTTCTCAAATTCTGGCATCTTGAATTTGTGAGGAAGCACCAAGTCTGAGACCAAGCTTAGATCTTTGGCATCAACCCTGTAATGCCCATCAGCATTCTCTAAAGCCTTTTCCTTCAACCATTTGTAGCGATCTTCCAACTGTCTTACAGCCTCAGTTCTTAGATCCTCTTTTTCAGCCATGTTTAAGTCAGGAATGACAGGATTTGCCGGATTGTCACCCAAATTGAATCCTGAACCAGTTGGGAAATTCATAGGGATTCCAATATCGACCGACCCTTGTTGGGGCCTTATAGTGACAGATAGCCTCCTAGGAAGTGCCTCGGTTTGTGTAGGCACGTGGGGTGGGGTGAAACTTAGAGGATGATCCTCACCCTCCTCACCAGTAATTGCTATGGGAGCCTTTCCCTTATCAGTGGCCTTCAGAAGTTGGGCCATCTCAGCCATCATGTTCCTTTGTGGCTCCAACATTTGCCCCCTCATGTCGTTTTGCATCTTTGCCAATTACTCTTGCAATTGGTCCTGTATGTCCTTCTGTAACTGTTCAAATCTTTGGTCCATGTTCTTATTTTTTGTACGAGTTCCGTAGTGATGTGTTGCTTCCAGATTTTCTTTCTCTTACTCTCTTTCTCCCTATTAATTTTAACTAATTAGGGTTTTTCTATAAACTTGAATGCATATGATACAATGAGATGCTATGAAATGCAAATTCATGAATGCAAAAAGATGTCGATTCTGATTTAATTTCATTTTAGAAAACGTTATTTAAGGAACAAAAATCTTTTCATAAAACAGATTACAAATACGCTTTCGCCCGTAGGCCTAGAGTGTTAACCCTATCTATTAACAATGTTAACTCTCGTCCTCTGTCTGACGATGACTCATACATTATACTCAGGGTTCTAGCTTGTACTGTCAAATCCTGCAAGTGTTCAGCAACCTCTCGAATCTGAACTAAGGCTTCTCCCATGAGATAATCCCTATTTCCAACTTGATCCTGAATATGGTGACGTTCTCCCTTCCACTGTTCTTCTCTTGCCTCGAGCTGCTCAATCTGTAGCTCACAGCCCTGTAGTGCTGCTTCCAACCTTCCAATATCGTGCTTCATTTCCTTGATCTTATTCAAGCTTACCTTTAACTCGATTGCAAGGTTACAACTTCGGTGATGATAAAGAGATCGTCCAAGTTCAGCCACCTTAGTTTTTAATCCTTAATTTTCCTTCTCTAGGGCCTGATTACCCGACTGCATCTCTTGGAACTTCTTCTCCCAATACTCGACTTTGGCTCATCCTTCCTGAATCTCTTGCTGCCACTGCTCTAGAGATCTCCCTAATCCGACCCTTTTCAACGTTACCTGGGCCTTTTTGTAGTGCGTTTTTAAATTATCTCGATCTTCCTCGATCTTTCTCTTTTCCTTTTTCACCTTATCGACTTCCATCTTTTGAACATCGACGTTAACACTGAAGCACATTTTTTCCTCTTCGAGCTTCTCAATCCTCTTTTTCATCTCCGAATTCTTTCTCTTGAACTCGTGCTTCATAACCTCCAACTCTGATGGAATCACTCGTAAGCTCTCCTCTAATGATCGAGTCACTCCCAAAATTGGCCTAGGGACATTATTGTTGACTCTCCTACTAAACCACCCTTTATACTAAAGGATTAACGTCGAGCCTTCGGTCAAGATCTTCATACAGAAAGGCTTCTTCCAAGCCTCAGAAATCTCTCGCATCTTCTTCTTATAGTGATCTCCTTTATAAGAGAAATCAATTTAAGCTAGACCCTGTGTAACCGGTATGAACTGCCTCGCTCTATATTGCCTTAGAACAAGCAATGGTGCATATCCAACAACTCCCCAAATTCCTGGCAAAGGGACCCAATCAAAACTGCCACAGCGGTAAAGGATTTCACTAGGAACCAACCAAGGAGCCTTCCACATAACATCTTCCTCTCGAAGATTCTGAAGAATGTCATCCACCTCTCCTCTGAAATGTCATCTCTCCTCGACATGTCTACTGTTTCTTTTAAGGGAGAATAACCCTCAAAGAATACTCGGCAAGGAACCTTATCAAGCTTCCAAAAATGACTGTGGAACCAAACCAACAGCAACTGTGCACATCCAATGAATCTACCTTCACCGGCTCTCCGACATGCACTTAAAGATCTAAATGTCTCAGCTAGGATTGCTGGTACCGGTGTATTCTGCTTACCAACACGATCGAACAAATCTGCAACTGCCTCATCTATGTGCCCCAACGCCTTTGGGAAAATCACCATGCCGTAAATACTCAAAGCCAGGACGTCGACCCTTTTCTTTACGTCTGGATGTGTCGATATCAAATCCCTCAAAACGGCCCATGGAATGCACTTACTATCACCTTTTTGCTATATACGAGCTACAGCCCACTGCTCACTCATCCCAGTAATCATCACCAACTTCTTTGCAAAAGTTGGAAGACTAGCAGACCTAACATAAGCCTTGTGACCCTGAATCTTCGGGCAACACAGTAAAGTCGTATACTCTTCCAAAGTAAGTGCAAGATCAACATCACCAATTGTAAAGCAACTATAAGCAGGGTTCCAGAACTGTACCATAGCTCGAAACAAGTGCCTATCTACTTTGACGTTTAGCAAATAAGGGAAGGTCTCCATAATTCTGATAGAAAAGCTACTTAGCCTCGTCATCCCATTGGGCCCAAATGTTTCTCAGCTCTTGAAACTCATTCTGCGTTGAATTAATATAGGTTAAGTCCCATAACTCTGACGTATATCCCTCGGTGACACTATCTCCTTTCTCTAACTGGGTTTTCTCTGACCAGGTACAGACAGAAGCATTGTCCTCCACTCTATCAAGGTATTCATTTCTCATTACAAAACTTTCTAATCTAGAAATCGAGCCGTGAATCGACACCTTTAAATGCCAAATGACATGCAATGACAGCAAAATAAAAAATAGGTCAGTATCATAAAAAAATGATAAACAAGTACTTACAAGGGTAGCTTACTAAAGGCTATCACTATCTTTCCTAAACTCTTTAAAGTTCACTATATGAGTTTTACCTCTAAAGCCAGGGTACCTGAACTAGCAGATTCCTTGGTCTTCACCCATTATAGGCTCATATAGACCAAGTTCAGTTCAGGGGGACACATTTCCCTATGACCATACAGAGATGAAAATCTCACGAAGACATAGGTACAGTATCCCGGAAGCAATCCACTAGCTCATACGAAGGTGAAAACCTTATGAAAGTGTAGCTTCTCACTCCCACTTAAGGGTGTGACCACAACGGTCATGCAAATGCAATGTACAGCAATAAGGTAACAAACATATGCAACAAACACATGTAAAAATGATCCAATTTTAAATTTTCCAAAATTCCGGCATTAAGACAAAAAATACTCAATTTCTTGGCTTGACTCTCTTAAGTCCCCAGCAGAGTCGCCAAGCTATCGAAACCATTTTCTAAAAGGATGTTTGAAAAATGAGGATCGACTTTTAAAAAACGAAAATGGGAGTCGCCACCAATCTTTTTAGGTGTGATTGGATCACCTTATAAAACGTTTTGGTCTACAAAAATTAAGAAAACAGGTTCGAGAGTCGGTTACGTACGAGGAAGGATTAGCACCCTCGCAACGCCCAAAATTGGTACCAAATTGAATAGTTTTCGTCTTAATGTGAAAATTTGAAAGGATTTAAAATAGGATCCCTTTTTAAAACCGAATTATTTAAGTTGAAAATCGAGATTCCTTAGCTCGAAAGAATACAAACATCACATCCAAAGATGATAGGACATGATATTCTTAAACTCTGAATCGAAATCATCTCGTGATTTACGAATCTATTTAGAAGGATACTTTAGGCATTTAGACAAACAGAAATCGCAACTCCAGCATGTTAGGGCACTATTTCCCGAATTCCTAAATACGAAAAACATTGCCTCATTTTAGAAAAAACTTTTGGATAAAATATGACAATTAAATGAAATACATTTTTTAAAATAATGATTTGAGTAAAATTTTAAAATAATTTACTAAGAGTAATCTTGAAAAAATTATTAAAAATAAAAGAGTTTGATATGATACTAAAACTATTAAAAATTAACATATATAAAAAAAATCTGAGAAACATGGATTAAATCAAAATAAAAGGGTTGAAAAATGAAGATGAACAAAGAATAAAATAAGAACAAACCGTAGAAAATAAGAACGTAAGAGGGAGAGAAATTTGAGTGAAAGCTCTCAAAAATTTTATTGTTTCCTAAAACTCCAGTGTGTTTACAATGAAGGAGAGGCCTCTATTTATAGTTGAACCTCCTCAAATCCAACATGCAGATCAATTACATCAACAGTTAAGATTAAAAGGTATCTACAAATTAAATCTCTAAGATTACAAAATCATATCTTCTAAGATTGCATATCATATCTAAGATTGCAATCATATCTAAGATTGTATCATGTCTAAGATTGCATATCATATCTAAGATTGCATATCATTGAAGATTATATTTCCATATGAGTCAAGCTTATAGATGGACCTTAAATCATTTCAAGTAATGGGCCATTCCGATCGGGCCAAATTATATTTGTAATTCTGGACTGAACGTGGACTTCGTTTTTTTTTGGTGTATTATTTTTGTTTTTTGACTTATTTCTGGGCCCGAGCAAAATTGAGTGTCTACAATCATCGTTTAATTAGTTCATAGGCCACCTACTATTTACGTACTTTGTCCAATTTTATATTTTATGCATACTAAAATCATGATTAATTTCCAAATCACACTTAAAACAAATAAGATTTACCTTAATAACCAATGGCTCTTCAACCTGCACTTACAAGTTAGTCGAACAATTACTCATCCCGTTCATCAAGCATTCATAATCTACCATTCAATCATCTATCTGAAGCAGAAATAAAAGGTCTAAATCAAACCAATTAAAAAGACCATAACATAAAATTACAAACCACTAACAATTCAAAATTTAAAACCCTCTAAAATTTAGTCCCACATTGCCTTTCTTATTGAGTTAGAAACACAGCAAACATACTCAAGGTAAATTGCCTTGCTTTGGATCACTTGGTAGCTCACTTCTTCTCCTTGTTTCAGCTATATCCTTACATTGTTAAATATAAAAGAGTGTGAGCTTTTTCAAGCTCAGTGAGTGCTCAAAGATTGCCACAAGTAATCATAATATCCAAAGTAAGAAAAAACCATGTTATCACAATTAATCATGGTAAGCAATCAAGCATAATTCATAGCATTCACATTAATATGTTGGCATAATGTAATTATGAAACATATATACAAAATATATTACATTGGATAATCAAATTTCCAAACAAAACCAATATAATGTGTAGCATAAAGCTATCACCCACCAAACACAACCAATCACCCACCGAACACAACTAAACATAGCCTTCAAACACAACCAAATATACCCTCCAAACATGACCAAATATAGCCTCCCAATGCAACCAAATATACCCTCCAAACACAACCAAATATAGTCTCCCAACACAACCAAATATATGCACACTTTCACATATCACAAACTCATGTTCATATAATATATTCGAGTCTCATATCATATTCAACCATAAACATATAACATTTTCATTGTCATCTCAATAGACATCACATAACATATCACATTTAAGCATTATTTGCACATCATCATTAGTTTAAGTAGAAACACCTACTCATGCAACTTAGTGTAGGTGATTAGGCTACTTAAGCTCCCCTTTAACAATTTGGTTTGTGCATAATTGTAGCACACCAAAACAACTCACCTTACAACCTTGAATTTAATGTTAAAAGCTCAAATAAACCTTTGTTTGCCTTTTTCCTTACTTGTAGAACCTCCCAACGAGTCTAACACTTTGCATTAACATTAAATACATTACAAACACATTATAAACAACTTGAAACATATTTTGTAACCGCCAGTTTTAGGGTCAAATTAGAACAGTGGTTTCGGGACCACGAATCTGATGTAGAAATATTTATTGTGATATTGTTTTAAGTTCTACAGTATGATAAATGATTTTGTCAAAATTTCGTTAAGAAATTTTATCGATAAGGTGTCTAATTTGACTAATAGGATTAAATTGCAATAATTGCAAAATGTGTGTTCTAGAAGCTAGATGTCTCTAATTGCTATGAAATTTTAAATTAGAGGTCTTTAAATGGTAACTAGACCATTATACTTTAAGTTGGACAAAAATGGACGTGGTAGGGTGAAATTTCAAAGTGTGGCATTAAGGGCATTTTGGTCATTTGGGTAATAAAGACAAAAACAACTAATAAAAAGATGTCATCTTCTCTAATTTAGTCCCCTTGTGCCGAATTTGAAGAGTCACCATAGCTAAGGTTTTGGCCAAAGCTTCCAAGCTCGATTGTAAGTCCGTTCTAACCCCATTTTTAATGATTTTTATGTTCTTGAGATCCTTGTAACCTAATCTAGCTATTTCAAAGACCAATTTGAAAGAATGATGAAGTTTAAAATTTTAACCATGTTAGATATTTGTGTACTTTGATGTCTAATGGTAGAAAATGCATGTTTGGTGTTAGATAAACAACTTTTGCGAAGTGATTTTCGGTAAAAATGTTAAAAATGACTTATTTGTAAAACTTATAAAATGAGCAGTAAAAGTGTGATTAAGTGGAAAATATGGGCTAATATGACTACGAAAGTGGTTCAGCTAGGCTTGGTTTTTGAAGAAATTGAATACATTTCAATTTACGAGCCTAGAGACTAAATCATAAAAATGTGAAACATTAGGGGCAAAAATGTAAGTTTTGCCATAATATGCTTTTTGGGCCAAATTGGATAATGTGAGTATTAAATGAGTTATTTTTTTATTATAGATAAAGAAAAACAAGGTTCGGACCTAGATCGATGGAAAAACAAAGTGTTTGACGATTACGTCGAATTCTACTATTTTTGTACCGAGGTAAGTTCGTATTTAAATAATGCAATGTTATATTTATGTTTTAAATGCTTTAATATTGTATGAATTGTGTGATTGAATTTTTTGATGTATTCAAAAAAGTTTCAACAAGCGAGATATCCCGATTGAACCTTAGGAATAGAATAGGATACGAGTGACATGTCACTAGAGGCCCATATATATGTGTTTATGTGATTCGGGTGCTGGTCTTGTACATCCTACCAGTGGCTGGGTATTCTGGCATATGTTACGGATACTTGACACCTTGTGTGAGTAGCACTGTGTAGCTAAGTCCTGACTGACAGCTTATGTGAGCAGGCCCGTGAATAGCTCGAGAGTGAGCCTATATGTGTTATGAGATATGAGGTAGCTTTAGCTGCATATATCGCACTTATGTGAAAGATTTTTCGAGTGTCCGATAATATTCCAAGTGTTCAATGAGAACGTCAAAGATGTGAAAGGATGTGGTTATGTTACGAGTTGGTACAGGCATGTACATAGAACTCATAAGTAATAAACTCGATGGGTGATGAACTCTTGGTAAGGTTATGATTGAGTAAGTTATGACTATGAGATATTAGTAACATTTATGTTACCTCACATTATATAAATTGCATGATTAAAGTGTGGTTAAGATGGTTATTATTTGCATATGAACTTACTAAGCTATATAGCTTACTCTTCCTTTCTTTCCCTTGTCTTATAGTGTCACCAAGCTAGCTCGAGTTCAGAGACCGACGGAGATCCACTCATACTATCAACAATTATTTTGGTACAATGAAATCATTTTGAGTTATGGCATGCATAGGGTACTTGGTTATTTTGTTATGTGTCATAATTGTTTTGGCAAAATGTGTTAGCTTATATTGGTTAGAAGTTCATTTTGCATAAGGCCATCTGAAATGAACCAATATTGGTTATAAGTATATTCATATAATGATGCCTTTCATGAATGATGTGTTGATGTCTTGGTTGTGGATGTTTGGATTGGTGCTATGTTATGTTGTGTAGGTGTGTGCATTAAAGGGTAGCAAAATGGCTTGGTAAATAGCCTTATTTTTGTCCACACGGGTAGACACACGGGCGTGTGTCTAGGCCGTGTACGAAACATTGTTTGCCCTACGGGCATGTGTTTAGGCCATGTGTCCCCTGCACCTTAGTTTTGAGAAACAAACTGCTCAGAATTGAGCACACGAGGAGAGACATAGGCGTGTGTCTTAGTAGTGTGGACGACATAGTCTCGAACAAGGGCGTGTGCACTGGCCGTGTAAAGTCTGCACCTATTTTACGAATTTTAATTTTTCACACAGCCTAGCACACGGGCGTGTGACTTGACCGTGTGACCTAATTTCTTCATGAGTTACAAGTCAGAGAGTTACACGGGGTCGGGACACGGGCGTGTCCTATATCTACACGGGCGTATGGCCCTTTTTTAATGGAAAATTTTCTAGGTTTTGCAAAAATTTCTAAAGTTCTCGGTTTAGTTCTAAATCACTTCCAATGCACCTTTTCAGCCTCGTAGGCTTGTAATAGGGACATTGTGATTGAATATGAATGGTTTTAATTTGGGTGCAGATTTATAACCCAAAATTGTGTGTTTGCTTGTGTGATAAGTCGGTAATGCCTTGTATCCTGTTCCGTCATTGAATACAGGTAAAGGGTGTTACACTTAGTGGTATCAGAGCTACGATTTAGTCGATTCTCAAACTAACGTAGTGTGTGTAAGAGTCTAGCTATACATGCTATGAATAAACTTTGATAATGTGATGACTCCTGACAATTTAAAAACTATGTTTTCATATAGTAAATGGATCCCGATCGAGCTGTGGCTTATGAGGTAGAAAGTACTGCGCTGGCTACTGCTCAAGGGGCAGCACCATCTGAAAGTAGACCACCCACGATTAGTCAGGGAGGAGGGGCTAGGGAAGCTTTCCTCCACATGATGAACGAGTGGTATTTGGAGTTTGTTCGAACAAATCCGACTGACCAACATCCTCCACCCCATCCTTATCCTCAACCGATTCCTATAGCTCCTAAAGGTGTGGAATTGGTAAGACTGAATAAGCCTCCGATTGATAAGATTCGAAAGCAAAGGGCTAAAAAATTTAAAGCAAATGTAGATAATGACCCCCAGAGAGCCGAGTTTTGGCTTGAGAATATTATTAGAGTATTTGATGAGTTATCATGTACACCTGACAAGTGCTTGAAATATGTTATATCATTATTGAGGGGCACAACATATCATTGGTGGAAGACACTAGTATCTGTGGTATCGAGGGAGAGGGTTACATGAGAATTCTTTCAAGAGGAATTCCCAAAGAAATATATTAGTCAGCGGTTTATCGATCAGAAACTTAAAGAGTTTCTTGAACTGAAACAGGGCCTAATGTCAGTGACAAAGTATGAGTGAGAATTTGTTAGGCTTAGTAAGTATACCCGAAAGTGTGTTTCCTCCGAGGCTATTATCTGTAAAAGGTTCAAAGATGGGCTAAATGAGAACATCAAATTGTTAGTTGGAATCTTGGAACTAAAAGAATTTGTTGTATTGGTTGAACGAGCTTGTAAAGTCAAAGAGCTAAGCAAAGAGAAAAGAAAGGCCGAGAGTGAGGCTAGAGATGTAAGTAAAAGACCAATGAGTAAGTCATTTCAATCTCAGTCAAAGAAATCCAGAGAAATGTACTCTCGTTTGAATGTTTCAGCTGGGTATTCACACAGAGACTACGGGAAGCAATATTCGGGTCCTAAATCTCAAGCTACTTCAATGGAAAGTGTGGGTAATGTTAGGTCTAACAGACCTAAATGTCAGCGTTGTGGTAGACGACATCTCGACGAGTGTAGGATGAATGACCGAGCTTGTTTCAAGTGTGGTTCTCAAGAGCATTTTATCCAAAATTGCCCTGAGATGGCTGAGGAAGAAAGATTTTAGAGTACAAGGCCGAGTAATACTACTAATAGTGTAACACCTCATACCCATACCGGAGATCGGGAAAAGATACGAGGCATTACCGAAATTTTCAAAATAATTTCAATTAATTTATATCATTTAGTATTCATTTTCATGTTTCATGTAACATCCTTTTCATATTATAATTCTTGTATCATATCAAATATTCTATCCGTTGAATCAATGGAGTTCCGATGGATTTTTCAACAGTACACTCAAAGCGGTCATTTCCATAGTCCATCAATTCATATTCAGAAATAACCCTTAGGACGTTTAATCATCAAGCACTCTCTCGTGTCACATCTCATGTAACTGTAGTGATTCAAGATTACCTTTTCAAGTTAAATCCTACCCACCTTAAGTTATCATAAGGAATCATATATCGAGTAACCGCAGTGAATCAGGATTACCTTTTCAGGTCAAATCCTATCCGCCTTAAGTTACTGTAGTGAATTAGGAATAAATCCTATTCACTTTAAATAACCACAGTGAATCAGGAACAAATCCTATCCACTTTGAAGTATTATAGTGAATTAGGAACGAATCCTATACACTTTATATTCTTGAGAAGGCTTTTGTCAGATTAACCGTCCGGGCTATCTATTTCTGCAACACATGCAGGAACCCTTTCATTAGGGAAATCACCTGTATCTATTCGGAACCTAATATTCAAATAGATTTTATCCCTTTCAAGTAGTTTCAGAACATGTATTATTTCTTTCATTTCAACATCCCTACATTTCATATATTCAATTCATTTCATTTCAACATCCGTACATTTCATATATTCAATTCAAACATTATATAAAATACAATACAATATTTAAATTGATATATTTACATTTTCATTCAAGTTATACGAACCTACCTGACTAAATTGCAGAAATACCAAGATTTAGGGGCATTTTGGTAATTTACCATTTCCGAATTTTCACCCGATCTCAAATTAATAATTTCATTTAATTTATTAATTTAGATAATAAAACAATTCATTCCCTTCAATTTGATCATTTTTGACATTTTGACAAAATTACCCTTTAAAGTTTTACTTTTATTCAATTTAGTCATTGAGCCTAAAACATGCAAATTAACCATCCTAGCAAAATATTCATATATATTTTCCTCCTCCTCCACTCCATTCCACATCCTTAATGTATATAACATGCTTATAAGTAACATTATCTATAATTTCACTATTTACTTATATGTATATTCAAAGTTGTCCATCCGTGTCATAGGCACTAAATTATTTTTATCTTAAGATAAAGAACTCCAAATTAAGATAAGCTAATTTTTCCTGAAACTAGATTCACATATCTTCTTACCATAAAATTTTTAGAATTTTTGGTTTAGCCAATAGGTACAGTTTATTCTTTAAAGTTACCCATGTTCTGTTGTCTAACAGTTCCGACCCTTCTTCGCTAAGAATTGATTATCTCCTTGTACAAGATTTGGATGATGTTTCCACTTATTTCTATTGAAAATAGTCTATTATGGATTTTAAAAATATAAATTTAAGCCCTTATTTGTTTTTATCCAATTTTTAATGATTTTCCAAAGTCAGAACAGGGGAACCCGAAATCATTCTAACCTTGTCTCACAAAATTTATTATATCTTATAATTCACAATTCCATTTCTTACACCGCTTCTTCCATAAGAAATTAGACTCAATAAGATTTAATTTACATATTTTTTTAATCTCTAATTCGATTTCCAAAATTTATGGTGATTTTTCAAATTTAGCCTACTGTTGTTATCCAAAACTGTTTTAGTGCAAGATGTTTATTTACCATGTTTATAACACCCTTATTTTCTTTCTCCACACTATTTCTCATTACTTTCCCTTATTTTCTCTTCACTATCATATCAAGAACATAAAACCTTATACAAGAAAACTCTACATTAACATCATTTCCATGCTTTTCCAATAGTATCAAACTTAAAAATATATTGAAATCTTGATGTTCTTACCTTGTCTCATTGATTTCAATCTTTAACTTTATTTTCTCTCTCCTTTAGCTTTTATTTCTTAAATCTAACTTGATATTCTAGCTCCTCATAGTCTCGTTGTCATCTTTCTCTCTTGATAGCTAAGAAAATTCTTTTTATTTCTAAGTGAAAATGGTGGATTTTTGGTGGAAGGACCAAATTGTAAAGAAAAGAAAACTTTTTTTTCTTCTCTTTTCTTCTAACGTGAATTGCATGGATGGAAAGATGATAGAAATTATTCATCTTTCCTTCCTTATATATTAAATAAATTAATAATAAAATAATAATAAATAGTAAAATATCTCATTAAAATATTAAAATAATATTTATCTTAATAAAATAATTATAAAATATCATCAACATCATCATTACTTTCTAGATTTCTCTCTCTTCCAATTGACCATTTTGCCTTTTATTATCTTTTAAAATTCCATCCTTGAGTCATCATTTAATTTGGTAAAATTACAATTTAGTCCCTCATAACTCTTCACCTATTCAATTTGGTCCTAATTCATCCATTTTTCTTAGTTTCTAGATCATTCCACCCTTAAAATATTTACACTATTGGACCTTCAACTTTTTCATATTTACACTTTAACCCCTTAAGTTTTGAGTATTTACTCTTAGGCAACAAAACTTTTCACACTTTTACAATTTAGTCCTTTCCTGAATCAAGATATCATAATTTACTTCCCAATGTTGTCATAACTCAAAACTTCCCTTTTTGTCACTTATTTCCTTATTTTTCTATATCAAGGATAATATCTTACTATAGAAATTTTCAGGGTATTACATTTCTCTCGCCCTTAAAGAATTTTCGTCCTCGAAAATCTCATTAGTAGAAAAAATTAAGATACTACTTTCTCGTGGTTTTCTTTTATTCTTAGGTAGCTTCTTTTGTATCATGTCATTATTAGAAATTTTTTTACTAAAGCTACCTTTATTCTTCAGTATACAGGTTTTGTCTTAGAATAATAGACAATCATCAAATTTAATCTGAAATCCTGAATTAGAAGTTGACCCACTTTGTACTCATTTAACTTGCAACTCATTATTACATTTCTGAGTTTCACAGATCTGTTGTATAAACATTGGTTTAGCTTTAAGTTCTACTAAGATTGTACTATTATCAGACAATTACAATCGGGATCCTTTGCTTATAAGACAAAAAAGAAATCTTATACTCAAAGTATCAGCAATTACATTTGTTTTTCCCAAATAATGATCAATTACCACACCGTATTCTTTCAGCAGAATATCAGATACTTTAAACTTTTGTTGTAACAGCTTAATTTTCAGTGGTATCGGGAATAGAGATTTGAGATCACTAAATCCGATGGGTGAGTTGAAAATTTAATAAATTAATACGTTTGAGTCAAATGTGAATATAAAAGTATTTTTGAATTAGTGAATTTGGTGATTTAAAAGAATTAATTAGGTAAATTAGGTCGAGAATGAGGTATCAAAACCTTGACTTCATAAATTGAGCCATAAATATTTTTAGAAATATTTATGGAGTGCTGGTGAGGTAGAAATAAAATTTAGTCAGAAAATTTTGACGTTTGGGTGGTTAATTAAATAAAAAGGACTAAATTGAAAAGGGTGTAAAAGTTGCTAAAAGGATTAAATAATTCAATTATCAAATGAGGAAGGACCTAAAGTGAAAATAAGCCCAAAGGAGATATTTTGGGCGGCATTAGCTGAGAAAAATTAGGAAATGGGTGAAATATGGGCAAAATTGGAAAATTGACAAAATTGGCTAAATAAAAATGGGACTAAATTGGAATATCTAGAATTCTCTTCATTTCTCTTCATATTCATCAGCTGAAAAATAGCCATGGAGGAGGGTTCAAGCTGGTTTTCATACTCTAGCTTCATGTAAGTTTAATTCTTGCTTTCTCCTTGAAATTTTTATGTTTTTGGACTTTTACAATTGAGTCCAACTTACTATTTCATTAGTTTTTGATTCCATGTATAATTTTTGAAGTTGTTATGGATGAGTGCTGGAAGTATATGATGATTTGGCATGGAATTAGAGCTTTAAATTGTTTATATTCTAATTTTATTGAAAGAATTGAATAGAAAGTGAATGTTTGGGACCTAATTGTAAAAGAGTTTGAAGTTAGAGTTTTATGTGGAAATTATGAATTTCAATAGTTATGAAATAACTTATAATGTCTAGAAAAAGTATTAATTGAGAAAATTATCTTAATTGAGGGGTTAATTGAGCAAGGACTGAATTGTATGAATTGTGAAATTTGGGGTAAAATGGAAATCAACATTTTGCACTAAAACTGTTTTGGGCAGCAGCAGTAGTTTAACTTTGAAAAATCACCAAAAATTGTATAAATAGAATTAGAGGATTAATAAAATATGAAATTAAAGCTTATTGAGTCTAGTTGCTTATAAAAGAAATTATGTAAGCAATGGAATTGTAAATCATGAGATACAATAACTTTTGTGAGACAAGGTCAGAATGATTTCGGGTTCCCCTATTCTGAATTTGGAAAATCATAAAAAATTGGATAAAAACAATTAGAGGCTTAAATTTATATGTTTATAATCCTGAATGAGTCTATTTTCAATAGAAACACACGAGTACATCATTCGAATCTTATACGAGAAGATAATTAATTTTTAGTGGAGAAGGGTCGGAACTGTCAGACAGCAGAACAGGGGAGACTTCAATGAATAAACTGTATTAATTGGCCCAACCAAAAATTATGAAATTTTTATGGTAAGAATAAACATGAGTCTAGTTTCTGGGAAAATTTATGGATATTAATTTGGAGTTCTGTAGCTCAAGATAAAAATAATTTAGTGACTATGACACAGATGGACAGCTTGAATATTCACATAAGTAGATAGTGAAAATTATGGATAATGTTACCTACAAGCGTGTTGTTTATACTAAGGATGTGGATGGAGAGGAGGAGGAGGAAAATATACAAAAATATATGAATGGCTCGTGTATAAATTGATCACATGCCCGATTATAATCGATAAGTGTTGGATTAGAAATGATATAATGTTTTATTTGGTATATTTATTATGAAATTATGATTATCGTTATAATACAAAAATTGAACTTGTGAGTTTATATGGCTAAATTTTAGTGATTATTTGTTAATTTTATGAATTTCATGATGTGTTATTTCATATGTATTGATGATAAAATCGTGAATAATGTAAAAGCATGAAAATTGAATAAATGATCAAATTGAGCATTTTAGTTCAGTGACAAGATGAATTGAAGGAAAAGACCATGGTTGGACCATGGCAACAAGTGATAAGTGATAGCTTCGGCTACACTTATCTGATCAATGACAAATGACAAGTGAAAAGTGGTAGCTTCACTACCGATCGATGAAAAGTGGTAGCTTCGCACCGATCGATGAAAAGTGGTAGTTCTGGCTACCTGATCAGTGAAAAGTGGTAGCTCTCGGCCACCGATCGATGAAAATGGTAGCTCCGGCTACCTGATCAGTGAATAGTGGTAGCTTCAGCTACAAATGACAAGTGACAAGTGATTTCCGTATAAGACCATATCTGGGATATGGCATTGGTGTGATATATGCTACTGTATAAGACCATATCTGGGATATGGCATCAGTGAGATATGTGATTCGTGTAAGACCATAGCTCGGCTATGGCATCGATATATGAATATGTGTAAGATCATAGCTGGGCTATGGCATCGAGAAAACAAAGTACTCAATTCTGTAAAACGTTCACTATTTTGACAAAGTTTGGTAAGTGTTACATGGAATTATGTGATACAAGGAAGTACGAGTTGATAAGATACGAGTATAGAACTTGGTTGATAAATGAATTCATTTGTGATTATATAATTGTTCATCTTGAATGTACTGTCCATATGTATTGATAATTTAAATGTTTTAATGAATAAAATTCCGATATGGAATAAATTGAACACAAGACAAATAATTATGAAATTGAACTCGAATTCATGAAAATGACGGTTATTGATATATTGAGACATGAGACATTGATATATGAATATGGAAAATGTTTGATAAATGTGTTTATTCATAATTATAGAATTATATACCTCATGTGTACTATTTGCATAAAGATGATATTTCAAATACTTTGGTTATTTAAGCTTAAATATGAAATAATCTGAAATCAAGATAAGTTGTTATGAAAAAATATTTAGATTACAGAGATATGACTGATATATGTTGTATGATTACATAATGTGAAATTGTGTATATATATGAGAAATTGAATGAGAATTAAGCCCATACACGTTTCTTGTTATTTATATGAAGTGTACGACTGACAAGGGTGATGAATTCGCCTTTACGAGTTGAGTAAACAAAGAAACTTTCTCTGGTTATAACAGTCTAATGAGCGTTCACGTCAGGGCTTATAAACAGAGAGTTACACGGGTTGAAAACATGAGCGTGTGACTCTCCAAAGTGTGAAAATTTTCTAAGTGTTGCAAAAGTTTCATATGTTTACGGTTTGGTCCTGAACCACCCTGAATGTATGTTTTGGGCCCTGTAGGCCCATATAAGGGACGTTAAACATATGTATGAAAGTTTTTAATTTAGAAAAAATTTTATGGCTGATTTTTTACAAGATTGATCATATTAAGTTTGGTAATGCCTCGTACCCTATTCTAGGCTTGGAATACGGGTAGGGGGTGTTACATTTATAATCAGTACTTATATAGCATCTTTTACTAACTAGATAATGTTGCCAAATTCCTGATGCAACTACAATAATTGCCAATTCAAAATCATATATAGAGAAATTCTTTTCCTAAGATTTATCTATCTGGAAGTATAAGCTATTAGTTTGCTTTTCTTCATCAAAATACAGTGTAATCCATTCGATGATGCATCACTGTATATTACAATTTCCTTACCCGATTCGAACTAAATCAGAATTGATGCTTCGGTCAACAAGACTTTACACTTATCAAAACTTTGCTATCATTTATCAATCCATTCAAATCTTATATATTTCTGTAATAATTGTATCATTGATGCAACTATTTCAATAATTAATATTGAAGCTTTAAACTATTCCAAAACCATAATCATGCAACAAATTAAAAAAGACCATGGTACTATAATAAATCTGACGTTTCAACAGTATAGATGGAATAATACCTCAACTTTAATAATATTTCCCAAATAGGAAAGGAAAACTGAGAGTATTCCCAATAACCAGTGTCGTGATATAGTTTCTATAATCTCTGATCCATATTACCAAATTCCCATGTTCAAGTTAGGATTTACAACAGTAGTAAGTATAATTACCATTAATCAATGAATATCTTTTTTAGTCAAACCATAAAATGACAAGGAAACCGAGATAACAAAATCCAAGTTGTGAAATTATACCAAATTTTCGAGAAGATAATCCATATTGAATAATATAAAGATTGATAACATCTCAGAGAAAGTCCAGAAGAATAACATCGCACATTTGCCATTCAGAGTTTCCACCAATAGAAATAGAAGATGATATCATATGAATCTTAGTATAAAGTGTTCTATCACATATATTGACTTGGAAAACCAAAGAAAGATAAAGTAATGCCACTTATGAATCAATCAGACTTGCTACAGTTTCTGTCTGTTAGTATATTTATCTAACTTTTTCCATATAATGATTATAGCATCCAATCATGGACAGTTGTATATACTTCTGAAAATATCAATACATATAAGACACCCATATAAAATCCCAAAAATTTACTGTAATATACCCAATTATAACAGCTATATTCAAATATTTTTGCAATTTATTCACCATTCCATTGACTAGTATAATCATCAATAATTTTCACATCATTTAATTTACTCAAGAAACTAATTTAGAAGAAATTTTCAGTTAACCATTGTGTAAATACCATATTTGAATAAATCAATTTTTCCTATAAATAACTTCTTTCTTTAGCAGTGGTACTGTATATCCCAAGTAGTTTTCAGAAAAATCTAATGTCTCTATTCAGAACCCATCTTTACTTATTAACTCATTCTCAGTTCTGACTGCATTATCAATTGCTCATTCATTGAACTTTTCACTTTCACACTTCTGAACTTAATCAATATAAATCTCACTCATAAGGGGGTAGAGATCGTAAAGTCTCATAATTTTAATTTTTCATGTATTTACTCATATAACATAGTATTTATCATTCTCAAGTACTAATGAACATTTATCTGTATCTTTACAAGTTCTGTTTCATTGTAACCAACATTTTTACTCAAAGATAATCCTTTACCTTGTAACACAAATTGTTTATTTTTTATTTAGCAGAGACCCAGTAGACTAGATAATGTTTTTACATGCTTTACAATTTAATACTTGTACCAATAATCTGTACATTTATATCTTACGTATCTTTAATACGTGTAATATATTTTAAAATTCACTATTCATCCATAATTCACTAATAATCTTTATCATGTACTTCATATATATATTTATATATTTTGTAATTTAACAATCAAGTACAATATTTCGTGTAGTAATATAATTTACTTTTAATAATACATATAACATAATATTCATCATCGATATGTATTATAAAACATTTATTCATACGTTTATAAGTTTCGATTCATCATAATTAACTTTTTACTCATACACTTAAGCATTGTTTTTAGCATTATCGAAATTAGCTCGATTGAAAAGCATGTCATTTTGTAAGTAAAACAAATCTCATCAAAGTCGAGAGATATCACGCGATCACAAGTTATATAGTGAAATGTATTTTTAGACTTCATATATACTATGTTCGGTCTGAGAAACGACTAAACCTTAGCTCTGATACCAATAAATGTAACACCTCATACCCATACCCGAGACCAGGATAGGATACGAGGCATTACCAAAATTTTTAAAATAATTTCAATTAATTTATATCATTTAGTATTCATTTTCATGTTTCATGTAACATCCTTTTCATATTATAATTCTCGTATCATATCAAATATTCTATCCGTTGAATCATTAGAGCTCCGATGGATTTTTCAACAGTACACTCAAAGCGTACATTTCCATATTCCATCAATTCATATTCAGAAATAAACCTTAGGATGTTTAATCATCAAGCACTCTCTCGAGTCACATCTCATGTAATTGTAGTGAATCAAGATTACCTTTTCAGGTCAAATCCTACCCACCTTAAGTTATCATAAGGAATCATTTATCGTGTAACTGTAGCAAATAAGGATTACCTTTTCAGGTCAAATCCTATTCACCTTAAGTTACCATAGTGAATTAGGAATAAATCCTATTCACTTTAAATTACCATAGTGAATCAGGAACAAATCCTATCCACTTTGAGGTATTATAGTGAATCAGGAATGAATCCTATCCACTTTATATTCTCGAGAAGGCTTTTGTCAGATTAACCGTTTAGGTTATCTATTTCTGCAACACATGCAAGAACTTTTTCATTTGGGAAATCACCTATATCCATCCGGAACCCAAAATTCAAACAGATTTTATCCCTTTCAAGTAGTTTCAGAACATGTATTATTTCTTTCATTTCAACATCCATACATTTCATATATTCAATTCAAACATAATGTAAAATACAATACAATATTTAAATTGACATATTTATATGCTTATTCAAGTTATACGAACCTACTTGACTAAATTGCAAAAATACCAAGATTTAGGGGCATTTTGGTAATTTACCATTTCCCAGTTTTCACCCTATCTTAAATTAATGATTTCATTCAATTTATTAATTTAGATAATAAAACAATTCATTCCCTTCAATTTGGTCATTTTTGACATTTTTACAAAATTGCCTTTAAAAGTTTTACTTTTATTCAATATAGTCATTAAGCCTAAAACATGCAAATTAACCATACTAGCTGAATATTCATATATACTTTCCTCCTCCTCCTCCTCTCCATTCCACATCCTTAATATATATAACATGCTTATAAGTAACATTATCTATAATTTCACTATTTACTTATATGTATATTCAAAGCTATCTATCGGTGTCATAGTCACTAAATTATTTTTATCATAAGATACAGAACTCCAAATTAAGATAAGCTAATTTTCCTTGAAACTAGATTCACATATCTTCTTACCATAAAATTTTTAGAATTTTTGGTTTAGCCAATAAGTATATTTTATTCTTTAAATTTACCCATGTTTTGCTGTCTGACAGTTTTGACCCTTCTTCGATAAGAATTAATTATATCCTCGTACGAGATACAGATGATGTCCCCACATATTTATATTGAAATAGACTCATTAATTATTTTAAAAATATAAATTTAAGCCCTTAATTATTTTTCTCCAATTTTTAATGATTTTCCAAATTTAGAACATGGGAACCCGAAATCATTCTAACCTTGTCTCACAAAATTTATTATATCTCATAATTCACAATTCCATTTCTTACACCGCTTCTTCCATAAGAAATTAGACTCAATAAGACTTAATTTCATATTTTTTTAATCTCTAATTCGATTTCCAAAATTTATGGTGATTTTTCAAATTTAGCCTACTGCTGTTATCCAAAAATGTTTTAGTGCAAGATGTTTATTTACCATGTTTATAACACCCTTATTTTCTTTATCCATACTATTTCTCATTACTTTCTCTTATTTTCTCTTCACTAAAATATCAAGAACATAAAACCTTATATAAGAAAACTCTACATTAACATCATTTCCATGTTTTTCCAATAGTATCAAACTTAAAAATATATTGAAATCTTGATGTTCTTACCTTGTCTCATTGATTTCAATATTTAACTTTATTTTCACTCTCCTCTAGCTTCTATTTCTTGAATCTAACTTGATATTCTAGCTCCTCATGGTCTCCTTGTCATCTTTCTCTCTTAATAGCTAAGGAAATTCTTTTTATTTCTAAGTGAAAATGGTGGATTTTTGGTGGAAGGACCAAATTGTAAAGAAAAGAAAACTTTTTTTTCTTCTCTTTTCTTCTAATGTGAATTGCATGGATGGAAAGATGATAGAAATTATTCATCTTTCCTTCCTTATATATTAAATAAATTAATAATAAAATAATAATAAATAGTAAAATATCTCATTAAAATATTAAAATAATATTTATCTTAATTAAATAATTATAAAATATCATCAACATCATCATTACTTTGTAGATTTCTCTCTCTTCCAATTGACCATTTTGCCCTTTATTATCTTTTAAAATTCCATCCTTGAGTCATCATTTAATTTGGTAAAATTGCAATTTAGTCCCTCATAACTCTTCACCTATTCAATTTGGTCCTAATTCATCCATTTTCCTTAGTTTCTAGATCATTCCACCCTTAAAATATTTACACTATTGGACCTTCAACTTTTTCATATTTACACTTTAACCCCTTAAGTTTTGAGTATTTACTCTTAGGCAACAAAACTTTTCACACTTTTACAATTTAGTCCTTTCTTAAATCAAGATATCATAATTTACTTCCCAATGTTGTCATAACTCAAAACTTCCCTTTTTGTCACTTATTTCCTTATTTTTTATATCAATGATAATATCTTACTATAAAAATTTTCGAGGTATTACAAATAGAGGTAGGCCACCGAGAAATAACGGGAATAGAAAGCAGTAAAGGAGTGACGAAAGATTCAGCTATGAGATCCGAAGCTAGAGCAGCTACTAGAGCTTATGCCATATGTGCTCGTGAGGATGCGTCATCTCCCGATGTGATTTTTGGTACATTTTCTCTTTATGATACTAATGTTATTGCATTGATCAATCTTGGATCGACTCATTCTTATGTTTGTGTGAATTTGGTATCTAGTAAGAATTTGCCTGTTGAGTTTTAAGAATTTTCCTGTTGAGTTTATTGTGTTTTTGATTAAAGTGTCAAACCCTTTAGGCAAATATGTGCTAGTTGATAAAGTTTGCAAGAATTGTCCTTTGATGATTCGAGGTCACTATTTTCCGACTAACTTAATGTTGTTGCCATTTGACGAATTCTATGTTATTTTGGGTATGGACTAGTTGACACTGCATGATTCTATAGTAAATTGTAGACAAAAAAACTATTGAATTGAAATGTGAAAATGGTGAAGTTCTTTGGGTTGAAATCGATGAATAAAGTGAATTGCCTATTGTGATTTCGTCTATATCTGTTAAGAGGTACGTAAGGAAAGGTTGTGAATCTTATCTTGCTTATGTGTTGAATACAAAGATGTCTGAATTGAAAATTGAATCAGTGCCAGTAGTCTGTGAATATCTAGAAGTGTTTTCAGAAGAGTTGCCTGGGTTACCTCCGATTAAAGAGGTCGAGTTTGTTATTGATTTAGTACTTGGGACTGCATTGATATCGTTAGCTCTGTATAGGATGGCTTCGATTGAATTGAAAGAATTGAAAGCTTAGCTGCAAGAGTTGACAGATAAGGGTTTTGTGAGACCTAGTTTTTCTCCCTGGGGTGTTCCAATGTTATTTGTAAAGAAGAAAGACGAATTTATGAGACTTTGTATTGATTACCGACAACTCAACAAGGTGACTATAAAGAACAAGTATCCTTTGCTAAGGATTGATGACTTGTTTGATCAGTTAAAAGGAGTAATAGTATTCTTGAAAATTGATTTGAGATCGGGCTACTATCAGTTAAGAGTTAAAGAGTTGGATGTGCCAAAAACTAATTTCAGGACAAGGTATGGGCATTATGAATTTCTTGTTATGCCTTTTGGATTAACTAATGCTCCTGCCATTTTTATGGACTTGATAAATTGAATTTTTCGACCGTATTTAGATAAGTCTGTGGTTGCGTTCATTGATGATATTTTGATTTATTCTTGAGATAAGTCCGAGCATGCCGAGCATTTGAGAATTGTATTGCAGACCTTGAGAGATAAGAAATTATTTGCTAAATTTAATAAAAGTGAGTTTTGGCTCCGAGAAGTCAGATTTTTGGGACATATCATTTCAAGTGATGGTATTCGGGTTGATCCAAGATTTCAGCAATTGTTGATTGGAAACGGCCAAGGAATATATCTGAAGTTAGAAGCTTTTTGTGTTTTGTCAGTTAGTACCGACGTTTTGTCAAAGGATTTTCGATGATTACTACTCCTATGACCAAGTTTTGCAAAAAAATGTTAAATTCGAATGGTCCAAAAAATGCCAGCAAAGTTTTGAGAAATTGAAAGCATTATTGACTAAGGTGCCGGTTTTAGTGCAACCTGAATCGGGAAAAGAATTTGTTATTTATAGCGACACTTCATTGAATGGTTTGGGTTGTGTGTTGATGCAAGAGGGCAAAGTGATAGCTTATGCCTCGAAACAGTTGAAACAACACGAGAAGAATTATACGACGCACGATTTGGAATTAGCCGCTGTTGTTTTTTCTTTGCAAATTTTGTGTCATCATTTGTACGGTGAGAAATGTCATATTTTTACTAATCATAAGAGTTTAAAGTATTTGATGACTCAGAAAGATCTAAACTTGCGACAACGGAGATGGCTCGAGTTACTGAAAGATTATGAATTAGTGATTTACTATCATCCGGGAAAGGCAAATATAGTCGCAGATGCCTTGAGTAGAAAGTCCTTGTTTGCTTTGAGAGCTATGAATACAAAACTGAATTTGTCTAATGATGATTCAATTTTGGCCAAGATGAGAGCTAGACCGATATTTCTTCAGCAAATCTGTGAAGCTCAGAAAAATGATAGTGAATTGCAAACCAAAAGAACTCAGTGTGATTTGGGTTGTGATTCAGACTTTCAGATTGGTACAGATGATTGTTTGATGTTCCAAGATAGAGTATGTGTACCGAAGAATGATGAACTTATTCAAAAAATTTTACATGAAGCACACATTGGTTGTTTATCAATTCATCCGGGTAGAACGAAAATGTATAATGATTTGAAGAAATTGTATTGGTGGTCAGGTATGAAACAAGATATCTCTGAATTTGTATAATGTTTAATTTTTCAACAAGTAAAAGCTGAACACCAAGTGCCTTCGGGTTTACTTCAGCCAGTGATGGTACCCAAGTGGAAATGGGATAGGATTACAATGGACTTCGTAACGGGTTTGGCTTTGACTCCAAAAAAGAAAGATGTTGTCTGGGTTGTTGTTGCTAGTTTGACAAAATCAACTCATTTTATTCCGGTACATATCCATTATTCACTTGAGAAGCTAGCTGAATTGTAAATTGCTGAAATTGTGAGATTGCACGGAGTGCCTATTTCTATTATGTCGGATAGAGATCCAAGATTTACTTCATGATTTTGGAAAAAGTTGTAAGAAGCTTTGGGTACAAAGTTGAACTTTAGTAGCGCATTTCATCCGTAAATCAACGGTCAATCTGAAAGGGCGGTTCAGATTCTCGAAGATATGCTTCATTGTTGTGTTTTAGAGTTCGAAGGTAGTTGGAAAAAATATCTACCTTTAGTCAAATTTGCTTATAACAATAGTTTTCAGTTAAGTATAAAGATGGCACCGTATGGGGCATTGTATGGCCGCAAGTGTTGAACTCTGTTGTACTGGACTGAGATTAGTGAGGGATAGATTCACGGGGTTATTTGGTTAGAGAAACTGAAGAGAAAGTGAAAGTAATTCATGATTATTTGAAAGCTGCTTCAGATAGACAGAAATTGTATATGGATTTGAAACGGAAAGAAATTGAATTTCAAATTGGTGATAAGGAATTTCTAAAAGTATCTCCGTGGAAGAAGATATTGAGATTTGGCCGTAAAGGTAAGTTAAGTCCATGTTTCATTGGGCCATATGAGATTATTGAAAGAATAGGGCCAGTGGCATATCGGTTAGCTTTACTGACAGAGTTGGAAAGGATTCATAATGTGTTTTATTTGTTGATGTTGCAATGATATCATTCTGATCCTTCACATGTGATTTCACTAACAGAGGTTGAGATTCGACCCGATATGACTTATGGTGAGGAACCGATCAAGATTTTGGCTAGGGAAGTTAAACAGTTAAGAAATAAAAGTATAGCCCTAGTAAAAGTTTTGTGGCAACAACATGGGGTCAAAGAGGCTACGTGAACCTGAGGAAGCTATGAGAAAATAGTACCCAAACCTACTTTCTGGTAATATTTTTGGGGATGAAAACCCCTAAAGGGGGAGAGAGTTATAACAACTCGTTTTAGGGTCAAATCGAAACAGTGATTTTGGGACTATGAATCTGAAGTAGAAATATTTATTTTGATATTATTTTATGGTCTACAGTATGATTGAATGATTGTGTGAAAATTTCGTTAAGAAATTTTATCGATAAGGTGCCTAATTTGACTAATAGGACTAAATTACAATAGGTGCAAAATGTGTGTTCTAGAAGCTAGAGGTCTCTAATTGCTATGAAATTTTAAATTGGAGGTCCTTAAATGGTAATTAGACCATTATACTTTTAGTTGGACAAAAATGGACATGGTAGGGTGAAATTTCAAAGTTTGGCACTAAGGGCATTTTGGTCATTTGGGTAATAAAGACAAAAATAACTAATAAAAAGATGTCATCTTCTCCAATTTAGTCCCCTTGTGCCGAATTTGAAGAGTCACCATAGCTAGGGTTTTGGCCAAAGCTTCCAATCTCGATTGTAAGTCTGTTCTAGCCCCGTTTTTAATGATTTTCATGTTTTTGAGATCCTTGTAACCTAATCTAGCTATTTCAAGGACTAATTTGAAAGAAAGATGAAGTTTAAAATTTTAACCATGTTAGATAATTGTGTATTTTGATGTATAATGATAGAAAATGCATGTTTGGTGTTAGATAAACAACTTTTGCTAAGTGATTTTCGATAAAAATGTCAAAAAGGACTTATTTGTAAAAGTTATAAAATGAATAATAAAAGTGTGATTAAGTGGAAAATGTGGGCTGGTATGAGTATGAAAATGGTTTGGCTAGGCTTGGGTTTTGAAGAAATTGAATACATTTCAATTTACGAGCCTAGGGACTAAAACGTAAAAATGTGAAACATTAGGGGCAAAAATGTAATTTTTTCATAATATGATTTTTGGGCCAAATTGAATAACATGAGTATTAAATGAGTTAAATTTGTTACTATAGATTAAGAAAAACAAGGTTCAGACCTAGATCGGGGGAAAAACAAATTGTTTGACGATTAGGTCCAGTTCTACTATTTTTGCACCGAGGTAAGTTCGTATGTAAATAATGCAATGCTACATTTATGTTTTAAATGCTTTAATATTGTATGAATTGTGTGATTGACTCTTTGGATGTATTCGACAAAGTTTCAACAAGCGAGAAATCCTGATTGAACCTTAGGAATAGAATAGGATACGAGTGACATGTCACTAGAAGCCCATATATATATATATGTGTGTGTGTGTGTGTGTTTATGTGATCCTGGTGCTGGTCTCATACGTCCTACCAGTGGCTGGGTATTCCGGCATATGTTGCGGATACTTGACAGCTTGTGTGAACAGCATTGTGTAGCTACGTCCTAACTAACAGCTTGTGTAAGCAGGCCCGTGAATAGCTCGAGACCGAACCTATATGTGTTATGAGATATGAGGTAGCTTTAGTTACATTTATCACACTTATGTGCAAGATTTTTCGAGTGTCCGATAATATTCCAAGTGTTCAACGGGAATGTCAAAGATGTGAAATGATGTGGTTATGTTACGAGTTGGTACTGGTATGTACATAGAACTCATAATTAATAAACTCGATGGGTGATGAACTCTTGGTAAGGTTGTGATTGAGCAAGTTATGACTATGAGATTTTAGTAACATTTATGTCACCTCACATTATGTAAATTGCATGATTAAAGTGTGGTTGAGATGCTTATTATTTGTATATGAACTTACTAAGCTATATAGCTTACTCCCCTTTCTTTCCCATATCTTATAGTGTCACCAAGCTAGCTCGGGTTTGGAGACCGTTGAAGATCTATTCACATTATCAACAATTATTTTGGTACTAATGAAATCAACATTTTGAGTTATGGCATGTATAAGAGACTTGGTTATTTTGTTGTGTGTCATAATTGTTTTGGCCAAATGTGTTGGCTTATATTGGTTAGAAGTTCATTTTGTATAAGGCCATTTGAAATGAGCCAATATTAGTTATAAGTATATTCATATAATGATGCCTTTCATGAATGATGTGCTGATGTTTTGGTTGTGGATGTTTGGTTGTATGTATATGTTTAGATTGGTGCTATGTTATGTTGTGTAGGTGTGTGCATTAAAGGGTCGCAAAATGACTTGGTAAATAGCCTTATTTTTTGTCCACACGGATAGACACATAGGCATGTGTCTAGGCTGTGTGCGACACACAGTTTGGCCCATGGGCATGTGTTTATGTTGTGTGTCCCCTGCACCTTAGTTTGGAGAAACAAAATGATCAGAATTGAGCATACGGGCAGAGACACAGACATGTGTCTCAGCCGTGTGGACGACATGGTCTCGAACACGGGCATGTGCCCTGGCTGTATGAAGTTTGCACTTATTTTATGAAAATTAATTTTCCATACGGCCTAGCACACGGGCGTGTGACTTGGCCGTGTGACCTCAATTTGTTAATGTGTTGCAAGTTAGAGAGTTACATGGGGTCGGGATACGGGAGTGTGTGACCACACTGGCGTCTCCTATATCCACACGGGCGTGTGACCCATTAGTGGAAAATTTTCTAAGTTTTGTAAAAATTTCTAAAGTTCTCGGTTTAGTCTCGAATCACTGCCAATACACGTTTTCGGCCTCGTAGGCTTGTTATAGGGACATTGTGATTGAATGTGAATGGTTTTAATTTGGGTGCAAATTTATAACTCGAAATTGTATGTATGTTCGTGTGATAAGTCCAGTAATACCTCATACCCTTTTCCAGTGTTGAATACGGGTAAGGGGTGTTGCAAATTTAAATAAAATAAAAAGTATAGACCATAGCTCATCTATCATACTTATCGAAAACTAGTTAGATTTGCCGAAAATGTGATTTCACCACTCAAATTTAGTTTCTAAACATTAATTTTGATTCAAACATCCTAAATATCATCTAATTACATATTTAAACATTCAATTTAGGCCAATTACATAGATCTCATTTTTCCGAAAAAATAAAGCTAAACATGTTTATTAAAAAAAGGGGGCAATGTCCAAATCATTTGAATTCCTTGAAGATCTTTAAATTTGACTTTAAAAACCTTTTTAATAGGACCAAAATAAGTTGAAAATAGCTTTGAAACTACAACTTACCTTAGTAAAATGAGATCCACCATTTTCAACCTTAAAATCAACTTAAAATCAAATAATATATTGAGATCTTGATTTAATCGATTAAAACTCAATTTGAAAAGCTAACACACTTAATTTGATCATGAAAAGTCAGAATATTACCTCAATTTTGCAAAATCGACGACTAATAAGCTAATTCGAGTATTGAATGTGTGAAGAACTTTAGAGAAATTTAGGTTGAAAACATGCGTAATCTTCAACATTGAAGAGAGATTTTGTGTTTGGAGAGATTGAAAATCAAAGAGGGTGAACTAATTTCGAGAGAAAACTTTGATGTGGTATTTGGAAAAACTTTGAAAAGGATAATGAATGAGAGGGAAGAAGAAAACGTGGGGTTGTTAGGGTTGTTACATAGGCAACCATTTTTTCAAAATTTTCTATTCAACCACCTCCAGTTTTTTCCCTGTAACAGCCCTTTTTTTTTTTAAATCGGAATAGTGGTTTCGAGACCACAGATCCGAGTCCAGAAAGAAAAATCATTTTAATACTATTTTATGATCTATAGTACGATAATAATATTGTGTGAAAATTTCGTAAAGAAATTTTATGGATTACATGTTTAATTTAATAAAGGACCAAATTGTACAAAGTGTAAAAGTTGAGTTCTAATAGCTAAAGGGATTAAATAGCTATAGAACTTTAAATTGGAGGTCCTTCTATGGTAATTAGACCATTAAAAGTGCTTAGTTGTTAAGGATGATGATTCATCCATGGAAAATGAAATAAAGAAAAGGATGAAATTGGAAAAATGAAAAATAAAAGGTGATAAATTAATTTAAACAACAAAATATCATTATTTTTATGTCATCTTCTTCCCCAAAATACATGGAAACCTTAGGAAAGAGTAAGCAAGCTTTCTTGGCCAAATTTGGTAAGTATTCAAGTCCCGTTTTTAGTAATTTTTATATTTTTGAGATTGGGACAACTTAATCTAGCTATTTTGGGGACTAGTTTGTAAAGTTATCAAAGTATGAAAATTTTTCCATGGATGAATATGCTAAAATTTTGAAAATTATGGTATAATATGAAAGGTTGTTGATAGATAAACAACTTTTACAAAGTGAATTTTGATGAAAACATGATTTAGAGACTAAATTGAAAAGTTGTAAAATTCATGGAAAAATTTTGAATTTTATGAAATACATGTACTGTAAATGTTACATGTAAAAATCAGCTAGGCTTGGAACAAAGATTAAATTGCATGAATTTTATTTTCCGAGCTTAGGGACAAAATCGTCATTAATTAAAAGTTTAAGGGCAAAATGGTTATTTTGCCTAAGATGTGAATTGGATTGAATTGAGTTTAAATTGTATTAAATTGATGTTAAATTTACTCGTATAGATCCAGATAGACCAATTTTCGAGTTAGAACGAGGAAAAGAGAAAAATGTCGGATTAGTAAATTTTACGTACATGAACATTTGTTGAGATAAGTTCGTATAACTAAATTGTGTATATTTATATGCTCGAGTTAAATGTTGTGTGTATGTGAATTGTATAAATATTATATATATATATATATATATATATATATATATATATATATGACATAGAAGACATATCCGACAAAGCCCAATAAATGATAATGCCTGAAATAAATGATAATGCCCGATAAATGATAAATGATAAAGATGTTACTTTTATGCTTGAAATGTATGTGGAATGTGTTTATTTGAAATATATGAATATTATAAATGTATGGAATAATCACATGCCTGATAATGCCTGAAAAATGTTAAATCCTATTTGAATTAGTGAAAGTCAATGGATACGTGATTTCCCGTAATGAATATAATTCTGCATATGTTGCGGATGGGATTTAACTCGAACGAGTAATCCTGATATAGCCCTCTCGAGCATCGGGTTATATAGTTCCTACGAGCATCCTGATCAGTAGTGATTTAGCATGTGTTGCGCACTACCGCAGCTCTTTGTAAGCGTCCTGTTATGCGATCGGCTGTGATCCTGCATACTTTGCAGACATAAACGCAACTCTTTGTGAGCGTTCTGATATGGCTCGCTTGAACTCTCTGTTACCTTATCTGGTGCTTCCTGATAGTATCTCTTCAGAGATATCTAATAACCTCAATGAGCTTCCTGAGTAAAACTCTTATGAGTTTCCTGATTAGCTCGGATAAATGTCCTGTTACATGGCTCATCTGAGCATCGTGATATGTGGCTCGAGAGTGTGCTCCCTGATTATGTGCCCTAACGGGTACCCCTAAATTTGAATTGATAGATCCTAATTTGTACACCTCGAGTGTACTACCTGTGTATCCATCGATATTTCAAATAAATTCAACAGGTAAAAATCCTGACATGAGAAAATATGAATAAGAAATGAGTTATTACACGCATCTGCCTGAAATATATGAAAATGATGATCCATGATAATTGATATATGGAAATATAAGATGATGATATTTGTACATGGAATTTACTAGATGAATATGTTCATCCTTGATTATAGATTTGTATACCTTGAGTGTACTAATCGTGTGACACTGATATTTTGAATGATATGAGTAAAGTTCTGATATGAAATAATCTGAACTCGAGATGAATTATTATGAAAATATACGTGTACTATAAAGATATAATTTATACATGTTAAATAAATATGTAATATAGAAAGCATATGTGCCTAGAAATCTGGTTGTTGTGGAGCCCATATATGTTTTTTGATGATATTATGGAATGTATGATTAACAAGGGCAATGATGATATTTGTAGGGCTTGAGATCAAATTGATTGAATGTGCCTTACATGTTTATCTTGAAATAGAATGAATGGTAAGTTAAGTACCATGTTATACGAACTTACTAAGCATTATATGCTTACTTTGTTTTATTTCCATATTTTATAGTAGATCGGAAGCTCGTTGGATTGAAAGCTTCGCGGAGATCACTCACACTATCCATCGACCCATTTTGGTACATATGGTTAATCAATTATGGTTATAATGGCATGTATAGGTTAATTGGCCATATTGACATGTAAATGTAAATGGTTGATTATAATCTAGCCATTGAAATGGCTAGTAAAGATTTGTTTTTGTAAAATTATAAGGTTATACCATGATGAATATCCATGTGTTTAGTGTGGTTCATTAAATTATGTTAACATGTATGTTCACAAAAGTGAAAGATTATAAACATGAATGCATGTAATGATGTACCATGTTAGATGTTAGAATTAACTTGGTTATGGTGCTTGAATTGGTTGGTATATGAATGAAAGTTTTGGTGTAGGTCATTGGCAAAGTTTGGGTGAGAAATAAAGCAAGAAAATGGCTTTATTTAATCCACACGGGTAGACACACGGGCGTGTTTCTTGACTGTGTGTGACACACGGCCTGACACATAGGCGTGTGGTTTGGCCATGTGTCCCTTGCATCCTAAAATTTAAAAATAGAATGCTTAGAATTTAGCACATGGGGAAAGACATGGGCGTGTGTCTCAGCTGTGTGTGCTACAATGCCTAGAACACGGGCGTGTGTCTTGGCCGTGTGAAACCTGCACCTTAATGTTTTGCAAGTTAGAGAGTTACACAAGTTGGGGACATAGTCGTGTGACCTATTTCATACACCACACAGCCTAGGACATGGGTGTTTCACTTGGCTGTGTAAGCCACACGACCTATTCACACTGGCATGTGACCTCTGTATATGAGAGAAATTGTGAAATTTTACGAAAAATTTCTTAAGTTCCTAATTTAGTCTTGACTTTATTCCAACGTTTGTAATGGACATCGAGGGTCCATTCAAGGGACAATATGACTAGTTTTGGAAATGAACAGTATTTAACATGAATTATCTATAATTATACTGTAAACTTTGGTAATACTCTGTAACCTGTTAAAAATGATCTGAGTTAGGGTGTTACACTCCCTTTTCCAAATCGGTCCTTATTTTTCAATTAAAGCCATTTTCAAAATTATTTTCAAATCCAATCTCGTTTTTAAAATTCTTTTTAACTAAATTAGTTCTTGAACACTTAATTTTAGTTTCTTTACCTAAAATTATTAATTCTATTTATTTTAATATATTATTTAATTAATTCCTAATTATTTTAATTATCTATCCCAATTATGATTTCAAATTTACTAACCACCGATTTACTATCCTAATTCTACTAGCCCGATTTTTGGGATGTGCAAAACAATGATCCGTCTATCTTAAAACACAAGTTTGAATTTGGTTCAGGATTTATTGTTATAAATATCCCAAACCAACTAAGTTTTCTAAATTTTAATTTTTCACTGTGGAAAAAAACGGTTATCGAATCAGATTTTTTCCAGCACTTTCCTTAGCAACTGTACATATCTTTCAAATAGACCATATAAAAGATTAGAAGATTTTCGATGTTATTATCTTGACCGAGACATTTGATAGAATTGAAGTAACTTTTAATTTCAAAGATCAAAATCCTCATGCTTGATTTTTTTTTCATTTTTTTCAAATGAGATGATCACGTTTGATCTTTTATTGTTTTAATATAATGCTATTTTATAAATAGTTTTATCTTTTAAGTGTATTTTTTAAAATTATGTAACAAATCTTTAATCGTTAATCTAAATATTTTAAGATTTAAAATTAAATATATATTTGTATATAAATAATTTATTTTTAAACATCGAGTAATAACCTAAAATAAAATTGTGTGCCTATATGTTACAATTTACCAATACAATGATTTTATTTCTTTTCAAAGAAATATTATGAAAATTAATTTCAATGAAATTTGAGAGAAAAACTGAAAAAGCACAAAAAAAGAAGAGAAATGAATGAAATTTGAGAATTAACTACTGATAAATTTAGCCATGGCCACAACCTTTGCCCCACTACTTTTGTTCCAAATACCTCTTTGAGAGTGGTAACAGCTCTTATGTGCAAGGCCTTAGTCCATGATTATTTTTATAAAAATATTTTGAGACATTAACCTATTTATATAATCATATATGAAACAAATTATTTGATATATCTTATAAACATCCTAGTATCTTTTAAGAGTGTAATATAAAATGATTTTTGCTTTTTCATTGAGTTTTAATTTAAAAAATTTCATTAATCACCAATATTATAAAGTATAATCTTTATTGAATTTCGGTAAGGATAGCACACTTTAAAATCCTTTTGAGCTCTTGTGCATCAACTTCAAAAAGAAAAAAGCATCAAAAGCTTTTTGAGTTACCACTCCAAAGCTTTTCTTCCTTTGGTTTGATAGCCTTTACACATGAAACATTAGTAGGAGGTTCCCAACTTGTGATGACCAGACACTAAGATTTCATATTCATGGGGTATGGTTACTAAATCACCTTTCATCTCGTACAAAATCAACAACAGGATCATCATTTAGTGTACTAAGTTTTATGTCTAATATTGTGGAGTATGCTTTGAATTTTTGTCAAATTTGGAGACAAATAGAGAGTGACGTCGCAACGAGGAGGAGCTCCTCGTCCCAACAAGCTGCTAACATCATAATGAGAAGAAGACCATCGTCCTGATGACGCGAAACCACCTCGTCCCGACGATGCAAACTCCATGTCATGATGTGGTGACATGTCATGCAATTTCTCGATTTTCTTCCATCTTCTGTACTCTTTGTCTTTTCTGTTATAGTGAAATTATATTTTCTCGTAGTTTTTTATCCTATTCGAAAGGTTTTTCCATGCAAAATATTTGTGTTCGATCTTTTCAATTTCCTCATTACTTTACTTGTTCCTGGCTTAATCGGGTTCATCCCTAAGAAACTGGTATTAGAGCTTGGTCAATTTTTGCATTCAACCTATTCGTAGATGACATCAACAAGGTTTGACATTGAGAAGTTTGATGGCATCACAAATTTCAATCTATGGCAATTTCAAATGACAACAATTCTGAATTAAGGTGATCTTGAGAAGGTATTTACAAAGAAAAAGCCTGCAAAGATGTAAAAATCAGAATGATGTAGATTAGATAAAAAGGCTCCATCCTTAATTCAATTGTGCCACATGAATAATCTATTGCAAGAGGTGTTGATGGAGAAAATGGCATACACCTTGTAGAAAAGGTTAGAAAACCTCTACGCAACAAAGTCTCTAGCTAATCGATTAGTGATGAAACAACGGTTGTACATATTCCGCATGAAAGAAGGTGATTACCTTATATCACATTAGTCAACTTATTACTTTTTTGAATGATTTAAAGAATGTTGAGGTTTAGATTGATAATGAAGATTAGAAAATTCTATTATTGTGCTCTTTACCCTTTTCATAAAGATTTTCATAGGAACCCTAATTTATGGCAGAGATAATCTTTTATTCGAGGATGTGAAGTGTCATCTATTAAGCAAAGGAAAACTCGACAATTAGTTTGGTTCGGATAGCAAGTCAGAAAGGCAAGCATCGATATTAGTAGCATCAAGGAAGTGAGACAAGTTATGTCGCTATTGTAAAACGTTAGGTCACGTCAAGACAAATTGTTACAAACTACAAGATAAAAGGGCTACTGAGAGCAACAAGGAAGATTTAGCTAGTGCTAATTTGGCCAATGACAAGGGTGATGGTTTTTTGTTGGCATTAACAAGTGAAAACTCTGAGCTTACGTCTGACTTGATCTTGGATTCATAGTGTTCTTTCCACTTGTGTCCCAACAATGACTGGTTCTTCACATACAGTTCAGTTGAAGGTGGAGTTGTGCGTATGGGGAATAGTTCATCCAGTAAGGTAATCGATATTGGTACCATTCAAATCAAGATTCACGATAGGACAATTACGACATTGTCAGATATCTGGCATGTGCTTGACTTAAAGAAAAATTTCATCTCCTTGGGAAATTTGGACTCGAAGGGTTGTAGAATTAACAGAGACTCAAGTGACATTAAAGTATCTCTTGGGGCTCTCATTTTGATGAAGGTAAAAAGATTGGCAGTCTTTATGTTCTGGAGGGATCAACAGTGACTGGTGAAATTGGACATCCCTCGTCCATTTTAAAGAGTCAAAGTCGACTCATTTAAAGTGGATTTAACTTGGTTGTAACACCCCGAACCCGTTTCTGTCTCCAGATTAGCGTTACAGAGCAATACCAACCAATCAGAATAACATTAGCATCATAACATTAAATAAATTAATCTAAATCAGACACCTATCAAACATATGCATTTGATCCCTAAATCGAGCCTTCGAGGCCCTAAAAATAGTTTAGAAGCATGTCAAGACTAATATCCAAAGTAATTAAGCTCAGTGAGTGCTCAAAGATTGCCACAAGTAATCATAATACCCAAAGTAAGAAGAAAGCATACTATCACAATTAATCATGGTAAGAAATCAAGCATAATTCAAGCATTCACATTGGTATGTGCACAATGTGATTATGAAACATATATACAAAATATATTACATTGGATAATCAAATTTCCAAATTCGACGAATATAATATGTAGCATAAAGCTATCACCCACCGAACAGAAACAAACATAGCCTCCAAACACAACCAATTTGCGTTCAAAACACAACCAAACATACCCTCCAATACAACCAAATATACCCTCCAAACACAACCAAATATAGCCTCCCAATACAACGAAATATATCATCCAAACACAACCAAATAGAGCCTCCCAACACACCAAATATACAATCAAATATATCCTCCAAACACAACCACTTAAACATGTATTCTTAGTGTTTTATGCACACTTTCATATATCACACAACTTATGTTCCCATCACATATTCAAGTCTCATATCATATTCAATCATAAAAATATTATAAACACCTCAAACATATTTAAATCATATTTAAATTAGATAAAAAATGTAGACCACAACTTATTTATCATACTTACTTAAAACTAACTAGTTTTGCCGAAAATGTGATTTCACCACTCAAATCTAGTTTCTAAACCTTAATTTTGATTCCAAACATCCTAATTATAATCTAATTACATTTTAAACATTCAATTTAGGCTAATTACACAGATCTTATTTTTCGAAAAAATCAAGCTAAACATGTTCATTAAAAAGGGGAAAACATCCAAATCCTTAAATTCCTTAAAGATCTTTAAAATTGACTTTAAAAACCTTTTAATAGGATCAAAATATATCTTTGAAATAGCAACTTACGTTAATAAAATGAGATCCACCAGTTTCAAGCTTAAAATAAACTTAAAATCAAATGATTTATTGAGATCTTGATTTAATCGATTAAAACTCAATTTGAAAAGCTATCACACTTATTTTGAACATGAAAAGTCAGAATGTTACCTTAATTTTGCAAAATCAACGGCTATGAAGCTAATTCGAGTTTTGAACATGTGAAGAACTTTAGAGAAATTTAGGTTGAAAACATGAGTATCCTTCAAAATTGAAGAGAGATTTTGTGTTTGGAGACCTTGAATATCAAATAAGATGAACTAATTTAAGGAGAAAAGCTTTGACTTGGTATTTGGAAAAAATTTGAAAAGGATGATGAATGGGAAGGAAGAATAAGATATGGCTGTTGTTAAATAGGCAACCATTTTTTAAAGAATAAAAAAATGAATGAAACGGTAAGTAAGTTAATGGAAATGTTCATGACTTTATGAAAAGGTTGTTGCATATGTAATGTATCTTATGAAATCTACTTATGATATAAATGAGCTTATATGTGATGTTGATGAACCTATTAACATGTGAGCTTGATGATGCTTGAATAAGCTTATACTAAGCTCATGACAATTGTAATGGTTTATGCATAATCTATGAATTGTGTTATTGAGGTGGTAAGTTATGTTTAAGTTTATATGAGTTTACTAAGCACTCGTTGCTTACGTAGTTATTTTCTTTTGTTTTATAAATTATTAGAAGCTCAATCGGTTAGAAGCTTAGTCGGTTGGAAGCTCAACCGGTTTGAATATAACTATAAATATTATATATAATTCATATACATATAGTACAAAATATCAAATTTATTTGAATCTGTCTAAGCTCGTGTAATCAAAATCCATCCAAATTCGAGTCTAAAAAAAACCAAATTTGAAAGGCTCAAAAAAATCCAAGCTTTAGAAAATCCAAACCCAATCTTATTCATGCATGAAATTATCTGAATCTAAAGACAATTCAACCCATTCGGAACTTTAGAAAAAAAATTAAACTTATTGCTTGTATAATCAAAGTCGACCCAAATTCTGAGTTTTAGAAAAATTGAATTTGAAAAGGTTCGAGAAAATCTGAAATTTAGAAAATCTAAATCCAATCTTGTTCATAACTGAAATTATCTAAATCTAAAGAGAATCCTACCCAATCCGGTGGAGACTCGCACATTTACCACCTCTAATAGTGAATAACAGTCACATAAAGCTCAGAAATGATATTGGTGTCATTTTGAATGTAATCCTGAAGTTGTGCATACCCTTTCGCCATCCTAAAATTTCCTCTTCCTCCAACTACCGAAAGCTCACGTACAATCGCCGTTGTCGGATTCCTTGAAAACATGCTGATAGAGCTGCCGTTGAATTTACCCGTGATGAATCCAAAATCCCAGTACCACAGTAGATTTGTTGTACTTGTTTCCGCTATGAGGACTCCAAGCCCCTGAGCATTTCCGATGACCTCTGAGTTACTCTCAGGACCAATCTTTAACATATCATCAAGGGCTAAAACGGTGCTAAATGGCACTGATGAATTGTTATCGTTGTTTGTGATGTTAGCCTGAGCTATCATGGCCACCGTAGGGTTGCTGCTGCTTACAGTCTCGTGCAAAAAGAAATGGAGACTGGTGACTTTGGCCTCCTCGGAATCATATGGCAAGCTTCGTGAATGATACTTGCTCTGCACTGATATGCTGAAGAGATAGAGGATTAGAATCCAAGTCAATATCAATGTTCTTCTCATTGTATCTGCTCTGCTAATTGTATGGCTTATTGTTGGCGAAAATGGCGATAATACGAATAGAATTACTTAATATATTGTTTTTAGAAAAATAAAAAACTTTTACTGAGAAAACTAGATATGAAATAATTTGTGCTTTGTGACTGTAGTGTGAAGAGGGAATAAGATGAGCTAAGGATAATTGTTATGACAACTTTTGAGCTTTGGCCAAAATAAGTAGGAAACTTACCTGTCATCTTATCAAAGTTTTCAAATTCCATTGAAAGATCCAATAAAAAAACAGAAAATCATAATTTATGATGGTGGCCTTTTTTAGTCATGTCGGATTGCAGCCCAATAACGTTATTGTTGATGATGGTGGTGGTCAAAACTTCCTACCTTCAACAACTGAGAATTTAGAGCAATCCAATCAACCCCTCTTTTATCTCCCAGCGCCTAGAAATATTTAGACTGGTTGGTGTTTGATCATTTTGTCTTCTCGAAAATGGCATTAAACTTTAAACATTATCTTATGTGAAAATCTTTTATTTAATCTTGTTGAGGAGCAAATCATATAAAAGATGATGGTTCATAGTTCATAGGGTGGTGAGATTTCTAGACATGAGCAAGAAGGGCCTTGGCCCTAAAAGATTTAAAAAGTTGTCATTAATCCTTTTAAAATTTATTAAAATTGTACTTAAAAGCTCTCAAAATTTTTAAATATTCTAATTAAATCTTACAGAAATTTTGAAATTTTTGTTAAACCTTTAAAATTTCCATAAATCTCATTAATTTTCTCAATATTTTTAAAAAATTAAGTATATTACAAAAGTAATAAGAAACCGATGTATTTCAGAATCCAAACTTCAAAGTCGAAACAAAAACACATGCAAGGACAAAAAATGAAAACACAACTTAAAAATTAAACACAATTTCCAATAATTTGATGAAAACAATAAGACGTAAAAGCAAAGTAAAAGTCAATATTCAAAATGAAACAAAATTTAAATAATTGGAATATATATATATATATATATGCACATTTTAATTTCCATCATTCTATAAAATTAAAAGTTTTTTGAGATAAGAAAATTGACCTTGAAATCATATTTCTCTCTCCTCCAGTAATCTAAAACTTTCTTCTTTATCTATGCAACCCAAAACCACGTGGTATTTAATGTTGGCACACCTACTCCCACTACTACTTTAGATTTTTGTCAAAAAGGAGGAGATAGAGGAAGCTGCTATCAGGTTGATTCTTGTTTCAAAGTGATTGTTTTTGTTGTAGAGGTATAGTAAAAAATGTCAAAGGTCGAGATTGTTAATATATATAATGGTTTTTAGCTATAAGTTGCACCTATATGACAAATCACAATTTGATTATGCATTAGTGTTATTGTTGGAAATTTTTAATTCGGTATATCCTTATAGTTATCTTATAAGCAACAAACACCTAAAATATATGTGTTATCTACGTACTTAATGTAACACATTGCTTTAAGATAGAAGAGTTCGGTTTCAAATATGATTCTTGAAGAGTTTTTATGATTATCTCATAGTGTAACTTGATAGCAACCTTAGGAAGAGTTTTAATCCAAGCATAAGATTTAAAATTGAAGATAAAACTTTAAAAATAATTTATTTAAAAATGCCTGGATATGAAATTTCAAGAAAATTTTTTTCAAATTAAATGAATTTTATCTCATTTTACATGGAGATGATTTTGAGATTATTTGAAGCCTGTATGTATGGATGATTCGTGGGATAAAATTGGATGTACTTAGATTTTTTTTATTTTAAATAAAACGCAGGGACTAATTATATGTTCATGGTAAAGAACTTTTATTTAAGGGATTTTATTGTTTATTCATCTTTGAATGAATAGTTAAGAGCCTTTACAAGGAGAGGTTGTTTAGAGAAAGTTCATACTGAATGTATTAAGGTGAGTCTGTAATTATTCCAGGGTTAAGGTATATTGGACTTGAATTGCTTTTACCATGAGTTTAACAATGGATTTCCTTAGGCAAGGTTTCACACAAGTTGATGGTGCACTGAATTGCATTACCAATCTATATGTGTTTGTTTTAGTGTTTTATACTTTGTTCGTGTTGTTATGCTAATACTTATATCAAAACTTATTGTCACACAACGCATTACAACTCATACCATAACCTAAATAGACAAATATTTATTAGGATTTTACTTTACATTAAAAGAGTTAATTTTTTCTTCGTTTTAAAAAAAAAGTTAAATATATTTAATATATAAGAAAAATAGGTGGACAACTTAACATTTCATAACGCCAGTTAATAGATGGGTAATCATAATGTAATAACCTCTCGTAATGTAGGTGTCATAATGTAATTTTGATAGTTGGAATGTAAAAATATAATTTTAATTCAATAATCATTTGTAAATTTACCTAATAATTTATTATATTTTAATTCAATAATTATTAATTTTCTAATAAATTCAAATCAATTAAACAAATTGCTTATGTTTGATTTAATTTTATTTTAAATTTAAAAATTTAACGTTATTAACTTTAATTATCAATTTGAATAAAAATAAACGGAAATAAGTAGAATAAAATTTAAAAATCTGGCCCAAAACCAACTGATAGGTAAAATGTGATGATTGAATGGTACAGTGTGTAACTAATACTTTAATGATTCAATTATAGATATCAGAAATTAAGCGTTATAAGCATGAAATGTTAATTATAGAAGAATATTTTTATATTATTTTCTTAGGATAAAAATACTATTATCATGCCTGTGAAAAAAACTCACCAAGCAGCCAAGTATTCATACGTTCCTTAAAAGATAAGAAAAATAAAAAACACGCATTTTGTTATTATCAATGTTGCCTATATATCGATAATGTACAAAGTTGAAACCAAATAGTCTTCCAAAACGTGAATGAAGTTTTTGTGAATGCTCCAGAAGGTTGAAAAATTGCATAAATCAAAGTAGAATAAAAAATTATCGAACCAAAACCTATAGATATTGCGTAAGATGATGGCTTTCACTATATAATTTATGAATAGAGTAATTTATAATTCTTAAAAATAAAATTATATGAATTAAATTCTAAATTTATAAAAAAATTATTAATTTATGGTTACTAATATTATATCTCGCTAACACGAGATTTTTAAATATATATATATAATTTATTTGCATAATAATTACTTTTAAATTAAATATTTTTACCATCTTCAATAACTATTATTATTTTGAATTTTTAATTATAAAAATAAAATGCCAGCTAAGCCTTTGGTGGTGTTATGGTTGTTGATAAAAGACTTGGGTTGATTTAAACATTTCGTTGACACTAAGTTCTAAGCTCGAACTGGAAAAGGAATAGAGGAAAAAATTGACAACGACCTTTCTTTTTATTTTTTTTTTATTTTCGTGTTATTTTTACATATTTAAAGTATTATTATAAATTAAATGATTGTCTGCTACACTAACACGCTATTGTCTGCCGTCTCTGGCAAGAGTTTTAGGTTTTTCTGCTGTATTTTTGTTTTCTACTGTTTGAAGTCGGTGCATCTTGCACGTTTGTCTCCTACAATTTGAAGAAAGATAGCCAAGGTAGATATCTGCATCTGCATCAATGGAAAACGAATTAGCTCAACTAATGATAAATGAAGAAGAAGACGAAGTGATTCAAATACAAACAGATCTAAATAGGGAAAGAGCAGGGGAGATTTTTCAACTAGTGGGTTGTTTCCTGATAGCCAGTAGAGTTCACTTTCCAGCAATGAAGAGTACTTAGGCGAATATGTGGCATCCAGTTCAGGGTGTTCAGATCAGAGATCTGGGGGAGAAAAGGTATTTGTTTCAATTTTTTCACATTATGGATTTGGAAAGGGTTATTAAGGGTTCTCCTTGGACCTTTAATAATCATCTGCTGCTTCTTTATAAACTGCAATGGGGGGAGGATCCATTACAAGCGCCTTTAGTCACGACACCTTTTTGGGTAGAGATGTAACACCCCTTACCCGTATTCGACGACGGAACAGGGTACGAGGCATTACCGGATATAAACTCACACAATCATACAAAATCGAGACATGAATTTTCGTCCAATTTAAAACTTTTCATTCACGTGTATATCGTCCCTTATATGGGCCCTCAAGGCCCAAAACATACATTGGGGTGGTTAAACCGAGAACTTTCAGAACTTTTACAACACTTAGAAAATTTTCTTATTTTGGGGAGTTACACGCCTGTGTGGGTAGGCCGTGTGGTCACACACGCCCGTGTGGCTTGGGACACGTCTGTTTAACTCTTTATTTATGACGTCATCAGCAAAATAGGGGCACACGGCCAAGTCACACGCCCATGGGGTTGACCGTGTGTCACACACGGTCTAGACACATACCCGTATGTCTACCCGTGTGGACAAATACAAGGCTATTTTCCAAGCCAATTGCCACTCTTATTTGCACAAACACATACATGACTTCATGGGCACTTAACATGGCATAATTGAGCACTTAAAACATACACAAACAAGGCATAATCATGATCATTCCATCTTTACTAATACATGTATAAAACTTCATACTTTGTCAAGCCAAATTTATAAATTTGCATGCACTAAGAGTTGAAGTTTACTTCCATTTAACATACTAATGTCTTAGTTATTATCATGCCAGTCACTCACAATTCCATCATCAAACATCCATAGTCACATCCACAATTCATCCATGCAAAACAATTTTAACCACATCATGTATGACCTTGGCACATGCATGCATATATGAATAAGTTTACAACCAAATAATCAATATGAACCATATCTCATGTGTAAGAGTATGCCCAAAGATCAATCATGAGATGGTTGTAATAACATACTCATTTATCATGTTTTAATATAAGGCGTTTCCATTATTATTTTAGTTTTTCTTTCTGTGTGTATAAATAAATTGTTTTATAATAATGTCCTGAGAATAATATGATTGTTCTTAAAAGATCCTTAGTCAAGTATTATTGTTGACTAGCACAACAATAATGCATTGAGACTAACATGTAGTTGATTGATGATAAAGAGTTGTCATTGATATGGAGTGTCAAAATCAATGTATGAATATGTGTGTTAGAGAACAACATATTGGACTGACCCGCTATGAGTATGTTTCTTGGATTATTATGTAATTGTCACAACATTACACATAGTGATTAATATGTATATGATCCTCAGACTTGAGATCATCATTATCCCAACATGGTGAATTGTATATTTTGATACAGTCAAATGTACACCGTAACTGGTTGTTCGATAAAAGCTGATGTTGGATATACCATAATCTATATATACCATAATCTATGTAGAGGGATATGGTTGATCAATATAGAATAGGTCCCTCCTACATAATGGGAGTAATATCTTAGGCCACTTGATTGAGTGAGACTAGAAATGCATGGCCATGCTCAAATAAGTTGATATGAGATGTCATACTTATTTGTATATCATAGTCTACTCAAGATATCAAGAAACATGAGATGGACTATGCAAGTGTGACTATTCCATGACTTGTGTTCATTCCAGAGATAAAGGACTTAAGGATTAATGCATGAAAGATAAATCACAAAAGGTTATGTCAAATCATGACTTCTTGTAACTTAGGTAGCAATGATGCATTTCTAGATGCCACTCATTGTATGTAACATTAGAATCGTTCTAGTATTACTGCTAATGTTACAAGAGCCTACAGGGTCACACCATATGGTTGAGATGATTAGAATAAAACATAGTTGGTATTGTTTTTGGTTGTCACATGAATTAAATTCATTATAGAATTAATTTAATTGGGCAATCAAATATCGAACATATTATATGTACAAGAATGTTGTACACTTAATGAGAACATAATTCTATTAATATATGAAGTTGGTTCGTATATATATTTAAATAAATATAGTTTACCGAAATCTTTGTTATAACTAATGTAATTATAATTTTCAGTTAAAACATCATTATATTTATTTATTTTAAAATATTTGATATAAATATACCAAATTTAAAAGGTGAGTTATATATATAGATAATAACCCTAAAAGAAAACCTAGTTTTGGTTTTTGAGTGGTCTAGCAGCCGTCAAAACAAAGAAATCTCTAAAACCGTTTTGGGGACTTCTTTCATTCATTGTCAAGTAGGTGGACTATATAGAAGTCGGCATTTGAAAAGTTGCGACTTGGTTCGATAGTGGTTCAAAATTCTCATTGCCGAGACATCGCTGTCTACTCAGATTGAAGTTTCGGTAATTTCAAAACCATTTTCATTATTTCAGTTTTCCCGATTCGTTTCTCGCACATGGATCCATGGTTGGATTGTCAGAATTTTATTTTTCGCTACGCCTTGGGGGCACCGACATTCTAGCATCATGGCCATATACAAAATGAATCACCAAATCACTATAAGCCAACACACTTGGCCAAAATAATAATGACATAATTACTCAAAAGACGAAGTCCCTATACATGCCATAAACTTAAAATACTTGTATTCACTTATATCCAAATGATAGCTTGATAGTGTGATGGCATCTCTGGCAGTCTCCAACCCAAGCTAGCTAAATTAACCTATAAGACATAGGAAAGGAAAGGGGGTAAGCTATATAGCTTAGTAAGTCCATATGAAAATAATGAGCAACTCATGCTAGTCATATACTATGCTTGACAATATAAGCACAAGTTAATATAATGATAGCTATAAATCTCAAGGTTGTAATATAACTTATTCACATGTTTACTCTCTTTTGATTTATCAAAACAATTTAACATTACTCGACTTTCAGTCTAGCAGCCATAATTTCTCCATTGTAGCATGTTTCATAATTAGCAAATCATTTTAAACATCTAGGTAAAAGTACACGTTACTTATGTATATTCATGTTTTCATGCATATAGCTCAACATATTTCAAATTGTAATAATTATTTCTTTCCATACTTTCTTAACCGTTTTAATAGGAAATTAGGCCAATAGTTTCTTTCACTAATAACCGATAAATCACAATTCAAATGAACAACATTTACTATCTCACCAATCAATTAGGCCTCCAAGGCCTAACATACAGTCATCAGTCGTGTTTCCATGCATTTATACATCATGACCATAAATCAACAATCATAGGGCTATCTCAACGTCACTTTCATAGTGATCATAACGCACAATAACATGAAGTCAATACTTAAAATCTTTACGTACATACCTGTACCATCTCGTAACATAACCACTTACTTTCTCATCTTTGGCATACCCGTTGAACACTTGGAATACTAAATGGATACACAGGAAGTCTTTTCATATAAGTGCCACATATGTAGCTTTAGCTACCTCATATCTCATATCACATGAATGCTCGCTCTCGAGCAAATCTCGGGCCTGCTCACACAAGCTGACGGTCAAGACGGAACTACGCAGTGCTGCTCACACAAGCCGTCAGGTATCCACAACACATGCTGGACTACCCAGCCACTGGTAGACGTACGAGACCAGTACCCGGATCACATAATCACACATATATCACAAATATCCTTAGTGACATGTCACTCGTATCCTATTCAATTCCTAATGTTCAAATAATATTTTTCCCATTTATCCAAATTTCTTCAAATACAACCATAGAACCAATCATTTATTTCATACATTATCAAAGCATTTAGAATATTTAAAATGCAAACATAACATAGCATTATTTACATACGAACTTACCCTGACACCAAAAATGGCAAAGAGGGACCTAACCGTCAATTACTCGTTTTCCCTTGTTCTAGGCCCGAACTTCGTTTTTCTTGATCTAAAACATCACATTTAACTTATTTATTCATTATACTAATCAATTCAGCCCAAAAATCATATTTTGAAAAATTACTTTTTTACCCCTAAATTTTGTCATATTTATACTTTTGCCCTTAATCTCGTAAAATGATTTTCATTCAATTTCTTTGTACTTTAAGCCTATTCGAACCATTTTCATAACTATAACAGCCTACAATTTTCATTAAAACACACTTTTATGATACATTTTATAACTTTTACAAATTAGTCCTTTTAGGCATTTTTACCAAAAATCACTTAGTAAAAGTCGTTTCTCTAACCATAAACATGTATTTTCTACCATTAATCATCAAAATACACACATGTTCATCATGGATCAAAACCCTAGACTTTAACCATAACTTAAATTAATGGTAGAAATATATAGATCTTGTTAGGAGGATTTTAAAAACGTAAAAATCATTAAAAACGGGGCTAGAACGGACTTACAATCGAGCTTGAAAGCTTGAAAAACCCTAGCCATGGTTTCTCCATGCAAGTTTTGGCCAAGGATTGAAGATGGATAAAACTTGGCTTTTAATTTTGTTTTTAATTCATTTTAATTACTAAATGACCAAAATGCCCCTAACTTAAAAATATTTTATTTCACCCATTTCATGTCCATTTTTGTCTAAAAATCAACCAATGGTCTAATTACCATTTAAGGACCTCCAATTTAAAATTTCATAGCAATTTGACACCTTTAGCTTCTAAAGCTCAAGTTTTATACTTTTTACAATTTAGTCATTTTGACTAAATTGAGTGCCCAAATGTCAAAATTTTTGAACAAAATTTTCACAAAATAATTCCATAAAATTTTATATCTTAAAAATATAATAAAAATGAATTTTACTATGTCAGATTTGTGGTCCCGAAACTACTGTTCTGACTAGGCCCAAAATCGGGCTATTACAATAGATCCATGATGTCCCTATTGGTCTATTTTTTGAGAATTTGGCAATGCAACTAGGTAATTTTCTAGGGAACTTTCTGGAATATGATGGATCGAATCTGGGGAAAGAGAATAGAAATTTCATGAGAATTTGAGTTCAAATTGATGTAAGGCGTCCTTTGAAAAGAAAGAAACAGATTATGTTTTGTGGGAGATGTTCATATGTCAGTTTTAAATATGAGAGTTTGTCATTATTCTATTTCTACTATGGAAGATTAGGACATAGTGATTCCTTTTGTGAAGCAAAGATGATACTCGGAGTAGAAGTTGCTGAAATGAGTTAGGGTTTATCTTTGCGAGATCAATCTAGAAGAGCTTTAGCTATGAATAGTATATGGCTATGTGAGGAAGGGGAAGGGAATGTGGGAGGAATCAGTGAAAATAATAGAGGATTAAGGAATGGCCAACAGAAGGCGGAAAATAAAAAGAGATTCAAAAAGATTGTGGATCTAGTTCTTGGTTTTAATTTGGAAGGGGGAACATCATTTTTTGGCCAATGGATGGAAAATGCATTGTTAGATTAGGTCCATACTACGATGGACCATAATCTGGAGGATACAACATTAATAGGAGAGAAGGAAAAAAAGAGATCTAGAGGGGAAATTGATGACTTACTAGATAAAGATGAAATTAATAAGGTAATGTCAATGAATAGAAGAATGGTGGAACTAGATCATTTATTATTGGCGGCTGCTAAGAGCCAAGTCGATCGGGCATGATGAAAATCTTAAGCTGGAATGTTCATGGTTTGGGGAGCCCACGGATAGTTTGAAGACTTCGGCATTCACTGAAGATCTATAATCCCCAAATAGTCTTCTTTATAGAGACTAAACTTTGTAGAATCCAGATAGAGAGAGTTCGACGGAGTTGTAGCTTTGCAAATAGTATTGAAGTTGGATTGGAGGGTACTAGAGAAGGATTGTGTTTGGCATGGTGAAATGATACTAATATCACATTTCAAAATTTTTCTAAAAGACATATTGACATGATAGTGGAAGATACTGAAATTAATGATAAGTGGAGATTTACAGGTTTTTATGGAACCCCGTATGCTCAAGATAGAGAAGGCTCATGAGTTGTTTTGAAAAATCTTTATCATGATGAAGATACCCCTTGGTTTGTATATGGAGACTTTAATGAAATTATGTATGGGTTTGAAAAAAAGGGAGGTTTGCCTAGAGATGAAAGAAGAATGAAACTATTTCAAAAAACATTAGAGGAATGTCAATTAAATGATGTGGGCTTTTCTGGTAATTGGTTTACATGGGAGAAAGGAAATTTATCAGAGAAAAGCATACAAAAATGATTGGTTAAGGGAGTGGCCAATGCAAAATGAATGTCAATGTTTCCCGAAACAAAAATTAAGCATCTGTTTCATTCTTTTTCTGATCATTGCCCTCTTTTAGTTGTCACAAAAAGAGAAGATGAAAGGTGAAAGGAAATAGTTTTAAATTTGAAGCTTGGTGGACATTGGAGGATTCTTTTGTTGATGAAGTCAAACACATATGGGAAATGGCATCAGAGGACTTATTGCAAAAGTTGGAATTCTTAAGAAAGGGCTTGGAAAAATGGGCTGGCCGAATACGAATGAGCAGGAAGAGTAGAAAGGAGTTCTTAAAAGTAAAATTATCAGAACTGGTTGAAGATGAAAAGGATGATAGGAATTTGGCTGAGATGATTGATACGAAGATTCGGCTAAACTTTGAGATTAAAAAGGATGAATATTACTGGAACTAAGGGCTAGATTGAACTGGTTAAAATTTGGCGATAGAAATACAACTTTTTTCATAGCCAAGCAACACAGAGGCGGTAGAGAAATCAGATTAATAAGTCGCAAAATGGAAGTGGAGGGGAAATAGAAGTCATTCAGGAAATGGGGTATTGTACGTGATTATTTTTATAATTTATTCACAGCAAGGAATACGGTCATTAATGAACACTTACTTACGGGTATTGATCGCTGTATCTAAGAGGAAGATAATAGAAAGCTTATAGCACCGTATATTGGAGAGGAGATTTGAGAGGCATTGTTCGAAATGGGATCTACAAAGGCACCAAGGGAATATGGATTTCCAGCCTTATTTTATCAACGATGCTAGAATATCATTGGGGAAGATGTCATTTCTTTTTGTCTACACTATTTGAATGGAGATATTGATAGCGCATTTGTGCTAGGCAGGTTAACATCGGATAATGTATTGTTAGCTTATGAAATTCTACATTCGCTAAAACAGAAGAGATTGGGGAAAATGGGTTTCATGGCGATCAAATTAGACATGAGTAAGGCTTATGATAGAGTTGAATGACACTTTGTTAGGGACATAATGAGTCGAATGAGATTTGCTCAAAAATGGATTGATTCAATTATGAAGTGCATGTCTACTGTTGGAACGATGGAAATGTGCAAGTGTACACAATCGCAACAAGTAATAAAGTGACAAGTAAATATCGAGTTATCGTACCTACAGGGATTGTGAAAATAATTATTTATGAATGGTATTTAAAACACTTTGGTGAAGAAAAATATTCTGTTTAAAGAGGGTGATTAAAAACTAAGATTTTAAACTAAGTAAACTAAATAAATAGATCTCAAATGCACGATTTCAAAATATGATTTTTTTAATCAAGATGACATAATTGTGTTAGATTAATTACATTTCTTAATTTAGAATTATTAAACTCATGTTTTTATTGTTATGAATAAATTCACGGCAACTCGGTAATTTGCTAATTTATGAACATACTCACCTACAAAAATCCATTCATCTCTTGAATATATCCCTATGTCAATTCAACCGATTAAACAAATCTTAATTGGAAAATATGTTATTGCACATGCATATTTATTAAATTGAAATAATCTCTTGTACATATCCCTATGTCAATTCAAACAATTAATTAAATCTAATAAACACATAAAAGACTACGTGAGGTACCCTACCTTGAAACAGTTTAATCACAATAATCTTGCAAGTTATGCAAGGAAAATGTATCGTCAGTTACGGTTGCTAATTTAACCGTCAACTATCTTAGATGATTAAACATGCACTGATTAAGTACTGTGTCCATTAATTACAATTTCAATCCGTTTAAATAATTAATTCATTAGCTACCTCACAATTGTAATGCAAGAATAACTTAGTCATGATTTTAGTTAATCAAGCATCTTACCGAGGCCTATAACAACATAAACACAATTTTAGCAATTTTAGCAAACGAAATGCAATCAACCTTACACGAATTAAATTCAAGCTTGACTAGTTTTTCCGTGTTTTTTCGGTGTTTTTTCGTGGCTTGACTAGTTTGCTCCGTTCTTCCTTCTCTGTTGTCCTCGTTGACCAAGGCTACTATGAACACTTAATTACTGCTCCAAATTTCTGATGAATGCCCTTTTTCCAAGAGGAGAAATCCGCAAGAAAGGAAGGGAATTTGGAATGGAAAAGAAGAGAGAAAGTGGAGAGAAGAGAGAAAAGATGTGAATGCTTGAGATGTGTTTCAAATGACCAGCCTAAGGGGGTTTTTATAGCTGAAGAGGGCTGCTACAAATAGCTAAAATTATCAACCAAAGAGCCCTCCCTTGGCTGGCCACACATGTGGCAAGGTTGATAGTTTCAACTTTGCTAATTTAGGCTTGGGGCAAATCTACAAAGCCACTAATTGTGAAGGGGTTTGTTTGCAACTTGAACAAGTCTTCAAGGGCATCTTTGCAAGCTAAATAATCAGCCAATAATCTGATTTGGGTTAGCATATGGACGGTTTTGGGCTGTCCACTTCTTGGTTGGTTCTGTTCACTTGGTTCGGCTCAACTAGACCACTTTTTCATAATTAATTAATAGTAATTTATTTAATCCAAATTAAATTGGATATAAATTAAAATTAATTATATCATGAATTAATATACATAATTTGGACCGTCCTAGGTTAAAAATTTATTTCGCCTCAATGCTTTAAAAACCGTTTCTCGGTTTTGTGCTTCTAGCAGTGTCTGGCGAGCCAATTTTTGCCCTTTGTGCAAATCTGTTGAAAATGATCAAAATTAATCAAAATTCATTATAAAATTAATTAAAATTCAAAATTTTCATATTTTAAGTACAATTTAATTATTTTATAGTAATTATATATTTTTCGACAAGAATTTTATCGAAACTGCATGAATTTGAATTAAAAAGGGCATGAAAAAGTGTGTATATTTTTGTGTTTCCACACCCCCAAACTTAATTCATTGCTCGTCTCGAGTAATGCACAAATTGAAAAGAATTTCTCAGAAACACCTTTGAAAAATTCCTTCAGAACAACATTCTTCCCGAAATTATGAATTTAGCATATTTATGCTCAAGAACAAGAATTTTGATAGTTTTGCTACTTAAGTATACATATCATTCAAATTAATCTCAACAGCTATTATGATAGCAAAATTAGATGAAATTCTTCTTTAACAAAGACGTGTTAACCCTTACCAATTTGATTTTATTTTCTTATTCAAGATTAAGCTGCAATCATTAAGTTTAACTTATGCCTTCATATGTTGAACATAACAATTTCTCTCCACTAATGTAGGTAGCATAGAAAACTTGAATCAATAGGTCTTTAAAAAGGTTGTAACGTGGCTAGGCTAGGGGTAGGTAAAAGATAGATAAATTTAGGCTAAAAAGCCTAGACTCAGCTTCAATCAGACCTTCAGAATAATTACCTTCAATACACCAACTTACTTTGCTTTCACATGCTTTTTTGTACATTTATTTTCTTTCAAGTACATATGCTCTTTTTTTGTTCTTTTTCTTTTCTTTTTTTTCACGAGCATTTTACTGTATGTACTATAAAATTTTTTTGAGCATTTGATACTTCTGTTCAACTCCCTCAAACTTATTTTCAAAGAATGTTCTAAATAGTACTGAGTCTAGTGTTCGGGATAAATTTAAAGATAATTAAGAGAAAAGTGATGGCTAAATATTGCAAGGGTTCAAATAAAATTAGGCATATAGTCTTAAAGTTGGGTTTCAAGGGATAAAATTTCATTAAGGTCAGCTTGAAAGGCTCAAACGGTTCAATCAAAAGTTGCCTAAATCATTTTCAACATTCCATGCTTTCTAGGATTTTTCCTTAAGAAACTACTAAGCCAATTCTAGAGACTTAAACTTTCATGCATGCCTAACTTTCTTAAGGAACTAAAAATTTTATGGTACGATTTGCATGCTTTATTAAAAATACTTTTATGTCATTATTAAGCTAACATAACAATTTATTGAAATAATTGAATTTTATTTATACTGAAGTTTAGTAAAATTTCAAATTATTTAACAAAATATATCCTAATCATAACTGAAAGAAAATTTTATTCTGAGTGGAAATAATTTCAATTTTTTGATCCCCCTACTTAAGTTGAACAATGTCCTCATTGTTAAAAGTGAATAAATACTATACACCAGGTAGGATTCTAGAAAAGAGGAGGTGAGTCAATTTGACTGCTTAAGTACCAAGCTCTCTATAAACCCAATCCATGTATATATCTATTGCCACACTTCATATTTTGACTTAATCATTTTTATTAATGATTTCCACCTCTTGTTTTATTATGCAAAAAATAAAAAAAATCCTAATAAAACCTAATCCTAAAACATTAAATAACCTAGGAAAGAAAATGAAATAAAGTAAAGATCCCCCCTTTTTATTTATTTCTAGATCTCTCAGAATCTGACACGTCATTTTCCTTTCTCTATATTGGAGTCCATGGTTCAAGTATAAAGTCTAGGAATTCAGGCACAAAAACAAATGGGTTATGCAATATATATTTTAAATGCATCTTTAATTGAGTCATCCTATATTTTTTAGTATCTCTAGTAATCTTGTTGCTGCAACTACACGTGTTGTAGCATAGCCACTATACCAAACTGTTCACTTCATGGAATGGTGCTAGATAAAGGGACTCTCAGTGTCTAACTTAGGAACTCTGTTAAGGGTGGTTTCATTTTTGGGAAGGTGGGTGAGTAGCTAAGGGTGGGGATTAGAATTGAAGAGGGTGGCGGTTTTAAAGATTATTTAGGTGCAGTAGTTGGTGACTTCAAATGACGATATTTAGGGTGGTGATTCAGGGAGTTAAGGGCTGCAACATTAAGGGGTTAAGTGAGATGCACTTTTGGGGTACCTGGGAGTGGTGGTGGAGCAAGGTAAGGGCCATAGGTTTGTACAGAAAAGGGTTGAATATTTCACTTCTTTGTAACAGCCCAATTTTGGGCCCATTCGGAACAACAATTTTGGGACCACTAATTTGAGGACAGAGAAATTATTTTTAATATTATTTTATGTGTTTTGGCATGATTATATGAGAGTATGAAAATTTTGGTGAATTAATTTTAGCGATTTCATGCTTAATTGTGAAAAAGGACTAAATCGCATAAAGTACAAAAGTCCTATTTTGATAGCTAAGGGTGTCAAATAGCTAGAGAGCCTAAATTGGGTTCTTTAAAGAACAATTAGACCCTTAAAAGACAAGCTAACTGGCCATAGAGACATGAGGAGTCAAAAAGTCAAAAGATGACTAGGGCTGGTAATTGATGACATTAGTAAATTGAATATTAAAATAAAATCAAAAGGGTCATCTTTCTTCTCCATTTTTCCACCAAAAATAGCAGCCATTAGAGGGGTTTTTGAATCTTGATATTTCAGCCACTTAGTCTCTCTACAAGTAAGTGATCTTGATGGTTTTTGTTGATGATTTTTATACTTTTAGAACCCTTGTAGCATGAGGTTTCAAATAAGGGGACTATTTTGCAAAATAGTTGAAAGTCTAGGGTTTTACCATGTGAGTGTTCATGTTTTTTTCTGAAATTTTATGGAAGAAAAGAATCATGGTTGTGAAATAAACAACTTCTGTGAAGTAGTTTTTAGGGGAACCCTAACTAAGGACCATTTTGCAAAAGTTGTAAAATAAGTGATAAATGTGTGAAATAATGAGAATTGTGGGCTGCTTATAGTATAAAAAGTATTCAGCTAGACTTGTTTAGTGAGAAAATGTGATAAAATTGATTTTCGGACATAAGGGTAAAATGGTTATTTTGTGAAAGTCTAGCGGCAAAATGGTCATTTTGCCCAATTATGAATTTTCGAGTGTCTAGATTAATATGCATGAAATGAATGAATTTATATCATTTTAGATCAAGAATTACAAAATCTGGGCCTAGACCGAGGAAAAGCAAAACAAGTGGACTAAGCCAAACTAGTCGTCTACATTTTGTAATCCGAGGTAAGTTGTATGTAAAGAATACAACTAAATTGTTATTATATGTGTTTGAATTGATATAGCATAAATTGCTTGTTTGTGGAAATGATTATATATAATGAATATTTAGATAGTAGCAATCTCGTTTGAACCTTAAGAAATAAATCGGATATTAATGCCATGACATTCGGGTTATTTGTGTGCTGGTGTAAGACATGTCTGGAACATGCATCAGCCATACTATGAGAGCCAATGTAAGACCATGTCTGGGACATGGTATCAGCATTAATACGAGAGCTAGTGTAAGACATGTCTGAGACATGCATCGGCCTCGAGATGTAAGCCAGTGTAAGACATGTTTGGGACATGCATCGATTACGAGAGGTGTCAGTATAAGACCATGTTTGGGATAAGGTGTCGGCCTCGATTTCGATAGTCAGTGTAAGACCATGTCTGGGACATGGCATCGACTTGATGGATAAGCTAGTGTAAGACCATGTCTGGGACAAGGCATCGACATTATACCCTATGTTTGAGGCATAGTGAATATCCGATAGTATTCCAAATGGTTCAACAGTGAGAGTTACAGTTTAAATTAAACGAGAAAAATATAACCATGTTGTGAGTGGTATAGGTACCTATTTGAAATGTTTGAGATGCGAGCTCAATATATGCTATGTGAATTGTATTGGATAGTGATGAGTAAGTTGTGCTTATGCCTACTTTTGTATTATGAGCATGATGATGAATGGTAAAGTTGTTGTTATATTTATTTGAATGCAACTTACTAAGCTTTGTGCTTACTCCCTCTCATTTCCATTCTCTTATAGTGCTGCCTAATTAGCTCGAGGATCATCGGACGTCAGAGGCATCAATCACACTATCAACCAAAGCACTTGGTATAATTGGTTTTATTATTTTGAATATGACATGTATAGGGCTTAGACTTTTGAGTTTTGTGTCAATGTTAATTTAGCCAAATGTGTTGGCTTGGGATGAATCCCTTCATTTTGTATAAAGCCTTGGATAATGGCTAATGTTTATTATTGATATATGCAAATGATGATATTTTCATGGATGGATAAATTGCATGAATGAGATAATGCCTTGTGTGGCTGATTAGACCTTGTATTGTTGTGTGGATTTGTCATTTTAGATGTTGTGTAGGTTAGTGCAAGTAAGGGTGGCAAAAAGGCTTGGTAAATTGCCTTATTTTGTCCACAAAGAGACATATGGGCGTGTGCCTAGGCCGTGTGTACACACAGTTATCCCATGGGCATGTTGCTTGGCCGTGTGTCCCTTGCACATAAAATTTACCAGTCAGTATGTATGGTAGTAAATATACAGGCAGAGACACGACCGCGTGTCTTAGTTGTGTGGAGGACACAGCTTCTGGCCACGGGCGTGCCTTGGCCGTGTGCCCTAAATTGGATGCTGACGTCAGAAACACATTGTCAAGGTTTTCAGATATGGGCTAGGACACGGGCGTGTCATGGCCGTGTAAAAAGACACAGGCCATAGACTGGAGCGTGTGTCAGGCCGTGTGAAAACCCCTGTAGGTTCGAATTTAGAATTTAATTCACATGGGCATGGGACACGGGCGTGTTGCTAGATGCTTAGGGCGTGTGTGTCACACGGGCCATCAGCACGGTCGTGTTATAATGACGACATGGCCATGTTGCCCTTTCATACGAGCGTGTGCCCTGTTTCAAGAGTAAATTTTCTAAAGTTAGTTAAAGGACCTGGGCTGGTCCCAAATGGTTTCGAATGGATGTTTGGGGCCTCGTAGGCCCATATTAAGGAGTTTAATCAAAGTTCAAAAAAGTTTTAAATTTGACCAAGTCTTAATGACATCGATATGATTGTATGCATGTGATTAAGTGTGGTAACGCCTCATATCCCGTCCCGGTGTAGGGCTCTTGTGTGGGGTGTTACATTTAATGGTATCAAAGCTATTGTTTAGTCTATTCTAGGACTAACCTAGTATGAGTACTAGTCTAGCTATACATGCCATAACTGTATATTGATAGTGTGACGACTCTTGACAAGATGAATTGTGTTTTTATTTATATAGTAAGTGAATCCTGACATAGCTATGGCAGATGATGTGGAGAGTAATGCGCCGGCTCTCGCTGAAAGGACCACGCTAGTAGATAGTGGGCCCGTGACAATGAGTGACGGCGGAGGAGCTAGAGAAGCCTACCTCTACATATGGACGCGTGGTATTCAGAGTTCATTCGTGCGAATCTAAATACTCTACCTCCCCCACCTCCGCCAATTCCTAAACTAGTTCATATAGCTCCTCAAGGAGCATAGATGGCTAGGAGAGAGAAACCTCCAGTGGATAGATTCCGTAAATAAGGGGAGGAGGAATTTCGGGCGAATATTGATGATGACCCGGAGAGAGCAAAGTTTTGGCTAGAAAATACCATTAGGGTATTTGATGAGCTATTGTGCATGCGTGAGGAGTGTGTGAACTGTGCAGTGTCACTCCTACGTGGCTCGGCCTACCAATGGTGGAATATACTTGTGTCCGTTGCACCGAGGGAGAGGATAACTTGGGAATTCTTCCTGGAAGAGTTTCGGAAGAAGTACATTAGCCAGAGGTTTATAGACCAGAAAAGGAAATAATTTTTAGAGTTGAAGCAAGGCCGTAGGACGATAACGAAGTACGAACGTGAGTTTGTGAGACTCGGTAAATATACACAGGAGTGCGTATCTATAGAAGCTATCATGCACAAGAGGTTTGAAGATGGCTTGAACGAAGATATCCATCTACTGGTTGGCATCTTAAAATTGAGGGAATATGTGGTGCTCGTGGAGAAAGCATGTAAGGCCGAGGAATTGGCCAAAGAGAAGAGAAAAGCTGACATCGAGTCCTGAGACTCAAGGAAAAGATAGATGGGGAAATCAAAATAGACCTCATCTAGGAGATCAAGAGAGTTTCCTAATCGATCAAATGAGTCAGTTTGGTTCTCGAGTAAGAGCAAGAATAAGCAGCACACAACGTCTAAAGCTCAAACCACTTTTATTGCAAGTGTTGGTAGTGCTCGGCCAAATAGGCCAGAGTGTTCACAATGTGGTAGGCGTCATTTCAGTGAGTGCTGAGGGAATGAGAAGGGTTGCTTCAAATGTGGATCACTAGACCACTTCATCTGGAACTGCCCAGAATTAGGTGACAAAATGAAAAAGCAAGATATGAGGGCGAATAATGCTCCTTCGAGGGGTAGACCACAGAAGAACATGGGTAGTGCGGCTAGTAGTAGAGGGCACTCCTAGAGATACAACTGTGAGGTCCGAGGGCCGAGCACCTGTAAGGAATTATTCCATTCGCGCTCGTAAAGAGGCATCTTCACCAGATGTGATTACAGGTACTTTTTCTCTTCATGATATTTCTGTTGTTGCTTTAATTGATCTGGGGTGTACCTATCCTTATGTCTACATGAAATTGGTACCCAGTATGAATATGTTAGTTGAACCTACTTAATTTGTAGTAAAAGTGTCTAAACCGTTAGGCAAGCATATGTTAGTTGACCAAGTATGTAGAAATTGTCCCTTGACAATTAAGGGTCATAGTTTTTCGACTAGCCTTATGTTGTTGCCATTTGATGAATTTGATGTAATCCTTGGAATGGATTGGTTAACTTCTCATAGTGTTGTAGTGGACTGTGGAAGGAAATCTATTGAGTTGAAATGTGAAGACGGGAACGTTCTTCGAGTTGAACCAAATGAATTTCATGACTCACCTGTAGTGATATCGTCTATGACTGCAGAGAGATATTTGAGAAAAGGGTGTGAGGCTTATCTCACTTTTGTATTGAATACTCAAATGTTTGAGTCGAAGATTGAATCAGTACCATTGGTATGTGAGTTTACGGACGTGTTTCCGGAGGAATTACCCGATTGCCTCCAGTTAGGGAAGTTGAGTTTGGAATTGACTTAGTCCCCGGTATGGCACCCATCTCGATTGCTCCGTATAGGATGGCTCCTACGGAGTTGAAAGAGTGATCCCTTTTAATTCCATATTCGAAGTTGCGATCGGATCGATTCTTTTTAATGAATCGATTCAATATATTTCTTATGTACCCATAGGTGCTATATTGGATTTGAATCAGATTTCGGATCAATATATCTTGATTAACTGCCTCTATTATGTTGTTGTTAGCAAATACCACTATTTTTGGTTTTGGATCTATCAAATCATTCCCGCAGGAGATCCAGACCCATTTTTTTCTGATCCTTCGATAAAAAGATTCATTTTCTTCATAAAAAATAGGAGGTAGAGCTGATAAAGATTTCTTTGTCGATTCATCCTCGAGTTGAATACCTCATTCAAGAATTGTTTTGATCCAATCCGTAGAATCAATAGAAAAGGCAAATCCTTATAATACACCGTGTCCGGCTCGGTTATTGATAGAGTGAATAGATCTGCCATTTCTTGAAATCTCTCTTCTGATTCAAAATCTTGGTGTAACGTGTATCCCCTCCTGTTCTGGTCATGGAATAGATGAAATAAATCAAAAAATCTTTCTTTGTCTGATTCGCGTGGAAGGGTCTCGTTGAATTCTTAATGATTATGATCATAATATTTTGGTCGTATAAATGATGACAAATGGATCACCTTTTTCGATGATTTTTTTGAAAAATGAACTCAATTTCAATTAATTGATTCATAGCATCTGCTCTTCGATAGTATCTATCGATACTTTGAAGGTTAGAAGAAAAAAAGGAATCACTCAATTGGATGACATAATACAATATATATTTAATTTTTTTTCTGTCGACCAGATATCAATGAAACCTTTTCTAGACTAGTCTAACCTTACTCGATTTATTTTAGTATTTCATCAAAGTTTGAAATTATTTTATAAGTTTATCGCCTTGATTCTATTTTATCAAAAAAAATCGGGAAGGATTCCTTCTCTTTTTTTTGGTTGTCCATTACTTAGTATATTATACTTATTTCTACAAGAGTTAACTGACAAGGGTTTTGTGAGACCGATTTTTTCCCCGTGGGGTGCTCTAGTACTTTTGTGAAGAAAAAAGACGGGTCGATAAGGTTATGTATAAATTACAGACAGCTCAACAAGGTGACTGTGAGGAACAAGTATCCCTTTCTAAGAATCAATGATCTGTTCGATCAGTTGAAGGGAGCCACCATGTTTTCTAAGATAGACTTAAGGTCAGGCTACTACCAGTTAAGGGTTAAGGAGCAAGATGTACCGAAAACTACTTTTCGGACAAGGTATGGCCACTATGAGTTCCTTGTCATACCCTCTGGCTTAACAAATGCCCTGACGTTTTTATGGACTTAATGAACCGTATTTTTTGACTGTACTTAAATAAGTTTGTAGTCATCTTTATCGATGACATACTGATTTACTCATGTGATGAGAGTGAACATGCGGAGCATTTGAGAGCGGTTCTGCAAACCCTGAGAAATAAGCAGTTATACACTAAGTTCACTAAGAGCAAATTTTGGCTACGAGAGGTCGGATTCTTGGGAAACATTGTGTCGGGTGACGAGATAAGAGTTGACTCGAGTAAGATCTCGACTATCATTGAGTGGAAATCGCCGAGGAATGTGACAGAGGTTCGAAGCTTTCTGGGTTTGGCTGGATACTACAGAAGATTTTTGAATGGATTCTCTATGGTAGCCACTCCGATGACAAGGTTGTTACAAAATAATGTCAAGTTCAAATGGTCAGAGAAATGCCAATAGAGTTTCAAGAAATTAAAGGCTCTGTTGACTGAAGCTCCAGTTTTAGTACAACTAGAATTAGGCAAAGAATTCGTGGTGTCTAGCGACGACTCCTTGAATGGTATGCAAGAAGGAAAGGTAATATCCTATGCCTCGAAATAGCTAAAGCCATACGAGAGAAACTACCCGATGCACGATTTAAAGTTGGCCGCCATTGTGTTTGCGTTGAAAATTTAGAGGCACCATTTGTATGGCGAGAGATGCCGAGTATTTACTAACCATAAGAGTCCAAAGTATTTGTTGACTCAAAGGGAACTGAATTTACGGAAACGGCGATGGTTAGAGTTGATAAAGGATTATGAGTTGATTATTGACTACCATACGAGAAAGGCGAATGTGGTCGTTGATGCATTGAGTAGAAAATCCTTTTTTGCTTTGAGAGCAATGAATGCCCAATTGGCCTTGTTAGAGGATGGTTTAGTTCTAGCAGAATTAAAGGCTAGACCGACAGTTCTCCAAGAAATTTGTGAAGCTCAAAATAACGACGGTGAATTGCAAGCCAAAAGAACTCAGTGTGAGTCGGGTGTTGAATCAGATTTTCAGATTAGTACTGACTAATGCTTGATGTACCAAGACAAAGTTTGTGCACCCAAGGATAATGAGCTTAGTCAGAAGATTTTATGAGAGGCACATAGTAGTTGCTTGTCTATCCATCCGGGTAGTGATGTATAACGACTTGAAGAAAATGTACTGGTGGTCTGGGAGGAAAAGAGTCATTTCTAAGTTTGTTTCTGAGTGTCTAGTTTGTCAACAAGTGAAGGCCAAACACCAATACCCTCAGGTTTACTTCATCCTGTGATGGTTCCCGAGTGGAAGTGGGACCGAGTAACCATGAATTTTGTGTCAGGGTTGCCTTTGACACCAAGGAAAAAGGATTCAGTTTTGGTAGTTGTTGATAGACTTAGTAAGTTGACACATTTTATACCAGTACGTATTGACTATTCTCTTGAGAAATTGGTTGATCTATATGTTTCTGAGATCGTGAGAATTCATGGAGTGCCCTTGTCTATTATTTCGGATAGAGATCTGAGGTTTACTTTACGATTTTAGTGGAAGTTGCAAGAGGCATTGGGGACGAAACTGAATTTTAGCACATTTTTTCATCCCTAAACCCACGGTCAGTCAAAAAGGGTGATTCAAAACTTAGAAGACATGTTGCGATGTTGTGTTCGCGAGTTCCAAGGCAGTTGGGAAAAGTATTTACCGCTAGTCGAATTCGCCTACAAAAATAGTTATCAGTCAAGTCTGAAAATGGCGCCTTATGAGGCTTTGTATGGGCGTAAGTGCCAAAAACCCTTGTATTGGATCGAGCTGAGAGAGAATTAGATACACGGGGTTGACTTAGTTAAAAAGACCAAAGAGAAAGTTAAAGTGATTCGCAACAGTTTGAAGGCTGCTTCGGATAGATAGAAATCCTACGAGAATTTGAAACAGAAAGAGATCGAGCTTTAGTTGGGGATAAAGTGTTTTTGAAAGTATCCCCGTGGAAGGAGGTTCTCCAATTAGGAAGGAAAGACAACTTAAGTCCACGGTTTATTGGACCTTATAAGGTGACTGAGAGAATTGGACCTGTAGCATACTGATTAGCATTGCCATCAGAGTTAGAAAAGATATACAATGTATTCCATGTGTCTATGTTACTTCATTACCGTTCGGACCCCTCGCATGTGATCTCGCCGACAGAGGTTGAGATTAGCTTGGACATGACTTATGGCAAAGAACTGATTAAGATTTTGGCTCAAGAAATAAAACAATTGAGGAATAAGAGTATTGCACTTGTTAAAGTATTATAACATAGATGTGGAGTGGAAGAAGCCACACGGGAACACGAGGAGACTATGAGAGACCAATACCAGAATCTATTCACCGGTAAGATTTTCAAGGACAAAAATCCCAAAAGGGGAATTGTAACAGCCTGATTTTGGGCCCAGTCAGAACAATGGTTTCAGGACCACTAATCTGAGGACGGAAAATTATTTTTAATATTATTTTATGTGTTGGGGCATGATATGAGAGTATGAAAATTTTGGTGAATTAATTTTAGCGATTTCATGCTTAATTGTGAAAAAGGACTAAATCGCATAAAGTGCAAAAGTCCTATTTTGATAGCTGAGGGTGTCAAATAGCTAGAGAGCCTAAATTGGGGGTCTTTAAAGGATAATTATACCCTTAAAATACAAGCTAGCCGGCCATAGAGACATGAGGAGTCAAAAAGTCAAAAGATGACTAGGGTTGGTAATTGATGACATTAGCAAATTGAATATTAAAATAAAATCAAATGGGTCATCTTGAAATGGGTCATCTTTCTTCTCCATTTTTCCACCAAAAATAGCAGCCATTAGAGGGGTTTTTGAAGCTTAAAATTTCATCCACTTAGTGTCTCTACAAGTAAGTGATCTTGATGGTTTTTCTTGATGATTTTTGTACTTTTAGAACCCTTGTAGCATGAGGTTTCAAATAAGGGGACTATTTTGCAAAATGGTTGAAAGTATAGGGTTTTACCATGAGAGTGTTCATGTTTTTTCTAAAATTTTATGGAAGAAAAGAATCATGGTTGTGAAATAAACAACTTCTGTGAAGTAGTTTTCATGGAAACCCTAACTGAGGACCATTTTGCATAAATTGTAAAATAGGTGATAAATGTGTGAAATAATGAGAATTGTGGGCTACTTCTAGTATAAAATGTATTCATCTAAGCTTGGTTAGTGAGAAAATGTGATAAAAATCAATTTTCAGACCTAAGGATAAAATGGTCATTTTTATGAAAGTCTAGGGGCAAAATGATCATTTTGCCCAATTATGAATTTTTGAGTGTCTAGATTAATATGTTGATGAAATGAATAAATTTCTATCATTTTAGATCAAGAATTACAAAATTCGGGCCAGACTAGGGAAAAGCAAAACAAGTGGACTAAGTCGAACTAGTCGTCTACATTTTATAATCCGAGGTAAGTTGTATGTAAATAATACAACTACATTGTTATTATATGTGTTTGAATTGATATAGCATAAATTGATTGTTTGTGGAAATGATTATATATGATGAATATTGAGATAGCAGAACTCCCGTTTGAACCTTAAGAAATAAATCGGATATTCATGCTATGATACTCAGGTTATTTGTGTACTAGTGTAAAACATGTCTGGGACGTGCATTGGCCACATTATGAGGGAAAGTGTAAGACCATGTCTGGGACATGGATAGGAATTGAGATGAGAGATAGTGTAAGACATGTCTGGGACATGCATCGGCCTCGAGATGTAAACCAGTGTAAGACATGTTTGGAACATGCATCAGCTACAAGATGTGTCAGTGTAAGACCATGTCGGGGACATGGCATCGGCATGTATAGAGGTACCATTGTAAGACCATTTCTGGGACATGGCATCGGTACAGATTATGTGAGAGCTAATGTAAGACCATTTCTGGGACAAGGCATTGGCCTCGATTTCGATAGTCAGTGTAAGACCATGTTTGGGACATGGTATCTACTTGATGGATAAGCCAGTGTAAAGACCATGTCTGGGATATGGCATCGGCATTATACACTATGTTTGAGGCTTAGTCAATATTCGAAAGTACTCCAAATGGTTCAACAGTGAGAGTTACAGTTTAAGTTAAACAAGAAAAGTATAACCATGTTGTGAATGGTACAGGTACCTATTTGAAAAGTATGAGATGTGAGCTCAATATATGCTATGTGAATTGTATTGGATAGTGATGAGTAAGTTGTGTTTATGCCTACTTTTGTATTATGAGCATGATGATGAATGGTAAATTTGTTGTTATATTTATTTGCATGCAACTTACTAAGCTTTATGCTTACTCCCTCTCCTTTCCATTTTCTTATAGTGCCGCCTAATTAGCTCGTGGATCATCGAACGTTAGAGGCATCGATCACACTATCAAGTAAAGAACTTGGTATAATTGGTTTTATTATTTTTAATATGGCATGTATAGTGCTTAGACTTTTGAGTTTTTTGTCAATGTTAATTTGGCTAAATGTGTTGGCTTGGGATGGATCCTTTCATTTTGTATAAAGCCTTGGATAATGGCTAATGTCCATTATTGATATATGTAAATGATGATATTTTCATGGGTGAGTAAATTGCATGAATGAGACAATGCCTTGTGTGGCTGATTAGACCTTGTATTGTTGTATGGATTTGTCATGTTAGATGTTGTGTAGGTTAGTGCAAGTAAGGGTGGCAAAAAGGATTGGTAAATATCCTTATTTTTTCCACATAGTTAGACACACGGGCGTGTGTCTAAGCCGTGTGTGACACATGGTTAGCCCATGGGCGTGTTGCTTCACCGTGTGTCCTCTGCACGTAAAATTTGCTGGTCAATATGCATGGTAGTAAGCACACAGACAGAGACATGTCTGTTTGTCTCAACCGTGTGGAGGACACGGCCTCAGGCCAAGGGCATGTGCCCTAAATTGGATGCTGGCATCAGAAACAGAATGTCAAGGTTTTTAGACATGGGCTAGGACACGGGCGTGTCATGGCCTTGTAAGGGACACAAGCTATAGACATGGGCGTGTGTCAGGCAGTGCGAAAACCCTTGTAAGTTCGAATTTAGAATTTAATTCATATGTGCATGGGAAAAGGGCATGTCCCTAGATGCTTAGGTCGTGTGTGTCATACGGGCTATCAGTACGGCCGTTTTACAATGACCATACGGGCGTGTTGCCCTTTCACTCGGGCGTGTGGCCTGTTTCAAGAGGTATTTTTCTAAAGTTAGTTAAAGGACCCAGGTTGGTCCCAAATGGTTTCCAATGGATGTTTGAGGTCTTGTAGGCCCATATTAAGGAGTTTAAACAAAGGTCGAAAATTTTTTAAATTTGATCGAGTCTTAATGACATCAATATGATTGTATGCATGTGATTAAGTGTGGTAATCCCTCATATCCCGTCCCGACGTAGGGCTCGGGTGTAAGGTGTTACATTTAGTGGTATCAAAGCTATGTTTTAGTCGGTTCTAGGACTAACGTAGTGTGAGTACTAGTCTAGCTATGCATGTCATAATTGTATATTGATAGTGTTACGACTCCTAACGAGATGAATTGTGTTTTTATTTATAGAATAAATGGATCCTGACGTAGCTAGGCAGATGATGTGGAGAGTAATGTGCCGGCTCCCGCTGAAGGGTCCGCGCTAGTAGATAGTGGGATCGTAACAATGAGTCAGGGCGGAGGTGCTAGAGAAGCTTACCTTCACATGATGGATGCGTGGTATTTGGACTTCATTCGTGCGAATCTGAATACTCCACCTCCCCCACTTCTCCCAATTCCTCAACTCGTTCATATAGCTCCTTAAGGAACAAAGATGACAACTAGAGAGAAACCTCCAGTGGACAAAATTAGTAAACAAGGGGCCGAGGAATTCTGGGCGAATATTGATGATGACCCGTAGAGAGTAGAGTTTTGGCTAGAAAATATCATTAGGGGTATTTGATGAGCTATTATGCACGCCTAAGGAGTGTGTGAAGTGTACAATGTCACTCCTACAAGACTCAGCCTACCAATGGTGGAATACCCTTGTGTCCATTACATCGAGGGAGAGTATAACTTGGGAATTCTTCCTAGAAGAGTTCTGGAAGTAGTACATTAGGTAGAGGTTTATAGACCAAAAAAGGAAAGAATTTTTAGAGCTGAAGCAAAGTCGTCAGACGGTAACGGAGTACGAGCGTGAGTTTGTGAGACTCAGTAAATATGCACGTGAGTGCATATCTACAAAAGCTATCATGTGCAAGAGGTTTGAAGATGGTTTGAACGAAGATATCCGTCTATTAGTTGACATCTTAGAATTGAGGGAATTTGTGGTGCTCGTGGAGAAAGCATGTAAGGCCGAGGAATTGGCCAAAGAGAAGAGCAAAGCTGACATCGAGTCCCAAGACTCAAGGAAAAGACAGATGGGGAAATCACAGCAGACCTCATCTAAGAGATCAAGAGAGTTTCCTACCCGTTCAAACGCGTCAGTAGGGTTCTCGAGCAAGAGCAAGAACAAGCAGCACACGACTTCTAAAGCTCAAACCACTTCTATCGCAAGTATTGGTAGTGCTCGACCAAATAGGCCAGAGTGTTCATAATGTGGTAGGCGTCATTTCGGCGAGTGCCGAAGGAATGAGAGGGTTGCATCAAATGTGGATCACTAGACCACTTCATCTGGAACTGCCCAGAATTAGATTAAAAAGAGAAAAAGCAAGGTATGAGGGTGAATAGTGCTCTTTCGAAGGATAGACTACAGAAGAACCCGGGTAGTGTTGCTAGCAGTAAAGGTACTCCTAGAGATACAACTGTGAGGTCCAAGGGCCGAGCGCCTGCAAGGAATTTTTCCATTCGCGCTCGCAAAGAGGCATCTTCACCAGATGTGATTACGGGTACTTTTTCTCTTCATGATATTTCTGTTGTTGCTTTAATTGATCCGGGGTCTACCCATTCTTATGTTTGCATGAAATTGGTACCGAGTATGAATATGTTAGTTGAACCTACTGAATTTGTAATAAAAGTGTCTAACCCGTTAGGCATGCATGTGTTTGTTGACCAAGTATGTGAAAGCTACTGTAAGACCATGTCTGGGACATGGCATGGGCCTCAATTTCAATAGTTAGTGTAAGACCATGTATGGGACATGGCATCGACTTGATGGATGAGCCAGTGTAAGACCATGTCTAGGACATCGCATCGTTACTATACACTATGTTTGAGGGTTAGTGAGTATCTGATAGTATTCCAAATGGTTCAACGATAAGAGTTACAATTTAAGTGAAATGAGAAAAGTATAACCATGTTGTGAGTGGTACAGGTACCTATTTGAAATGAATGAGATGAGAGCTCAATATATGCTATGTGAATTGTATTGGATACTGATGAGTAAGTTGTGCTTATGCCTACTTTTGTATTATGAGCTTGATGATGAATGGTAAACTTTTAGTTATATTTATTTGCATCCAACTTACTAAGCTTTATGCTTACTCCCTCTCCTTTCCATTTTCTTATAGTGCCGCCAAATTAGCTCGAGGATCATCGGACATCGGAGGCATCGATCACACTATCAAACAAAGCACTTGGTATAGTTGGTTTTATTATTTTGAATATGGCATAGGGCTTAGACTTAGGAGTTTTGTGTCAATTTTAATTTGGCCAAATGTGTTGGCTTGGGATGAATCCCTTCATTTTGTATAATGCATTGGATAATGTATCAATTTTAATTTGGCCAAATGTGTTGGCTAATGTTCGTTATTGATAATGGCTAATGTGTTTCCCTTTCACACGGGCATGTGCCCTGTTTCAAGAGTTATTTTTCTAAAGTTAGTTAAAAAACCCAGGTTGGTCCCAAATGGTTTCCAATGGATGTTTAGGGCCTTGTAGGCCCATATTAAGAAGTTTAAACAAAGTTCGAAAAAGTTTTAAATTTGATCAAGTCTTAATGACATTGATATGATTGTATGCTTGCAATTAAGTGCGGTAACGCCTCGTATCCCGTCTCGGCTAAGGCTCGGGAGTGGGGTGTTATAGTCTTAGGCCTTGTGTTTACTATTGGGCATTCTGGCTTGTATAGCTAAGGTGCAGGGGACACACGGCCGAACAACATGCGCATGGGGTAGATCATGTGTCACACATGACCTAGACACATGCCCGTGTGTCTACTCGAGTGGACAAGTTCTAGGCTATTTTCCATGCCTTTTTGCCACCCTTAAAGATTCACTCACTTTTACACTTTCTTAGCATGCAACAAAGCACATTTAGCTACTCAAATGTCCATACCAATTCATAACCACTAGGTTTTTATATCATTCTTTCCAACTTTACACATTTATGACATTGTTATGGCCTTACTTATTGATTATGGATCATTCACCAAATAAACATGCCATACCTCATATCCATTATTCATAAGCAACCACATCAACATGAACACATTGTATGCATACATGATTAATAAGGGTTACAACCCAATAATAAATATGAGCCACATCTCATGGCCATATACAAATGAATTTATCAAACATCAAAAGCCATCACACTTGGCCAAATTAAATGACACATATGACAAAAAGATAAGTTACCCTATACATGCCATTTTATCAAAATGAATATTTATTTTATACCCAAAACGAGATTGTTGATAGTGTGATCAAGGCTCCAACCATCATCTAACCCTCACGAGTCCACAAACACTAAAAGACAGGGAAAAATGAAACGGGGTAAGCATTACATGCTTAGTAAGTTCGTATAATGGAAAATAAAATTACTGGTCATTTTAAACACATGATCTCAATAAGTCATACTATCCATCAATTAAAGATAAATTTTCCCTAACACATGCACTCAATCATCAAATTAGTCACAAATAATCCAAAGTGTATGGATGAGCTCATCATATCATGCACGCATTCCGTTTCACGTTTTCTCATGTCTTTTATATATATATATTTTATCCATTGAATTACTGAATTCCCGATGGATATTTCATCCGTCAATTCATATCCAGTAGTACCTTTTTAGTATACTCTCGAGCCACATATATCCTACAACAGAATTACCCGTCTAGGCTAAATTCTAGCAGTACCATATACTCTAAGGGCTTTGCCAGATTACTAGTCTAGGCTAAATCCTTTATAAGACAAAGAATTCCCTAAGAGCCATATCTGGATTACTAGTCCAGGCTAAATCCATTCAATTAGGATAACCAGTCCAGGCTAACTCCTAATTGAAACATATGTTCGATAGGCTCATTTCAGGATTACCCGTCCGGGCTAAATCCTTTTTGCAACACATGCAGGATCCTATTTCATATAAGAGATAATCTACCCATCGGAACTCAGAATTCAAACGGATTACAACCCCTTTTTTTTTTATAAATTTTGGGATTATGGACATTTTCATACAATTCAATATTTTTACATTACTCATTCAATTTGACACAACAATTAAAATCAACATATTTACATATTCAATTATTTCGCGAACTTACCTAGATGATGTTACGGATTTGAATTCCAACTATTCTAAAACCTTTTTTTTTTCCGCGGTCTACTTCTGGGATTGGTCTTTTCGGGTCTATATAAGCAATTTAAATTATTAATTTATCACATGCATAAATTTCAGCCCAAAAATTTACTTTATGGCAAAATTACCTTATTACCCTTAATTTTTTGCACATTTTTACACTAAATGCATGTATTTTATTTGTTACCCAAGCCTAGCCGAATCATATACTAGCTCATAGCAGCCCACATTTTCTTTTATTTCATATATCTACTACTCATTTTAGACCTTTTTACAAACAAGTCCTTTTTAGATATTTTCATGAAAAACTACTTAGCAAAAGATGTTTATTATACATCAAACTTTCATATTCCTCCATTAAACATCAAAGAACATGCATATCAGATATGGGTAAGTTTTTGAACATAAACCCTAGCTCAAAGTATGGGTAAATATAGATAGATTAAGCTTCAAGTGTCTCAAAAATGCAAATAACATTAAAAACGGGGCTAGGGAGCACTTACAATCAAGCTTGAAATGTTCAAAACCCTAGCTATGGAGACTCCAAAATCTTTGGCACCCTTAGAGAAGATGGACAAATTTTTTTCTAGATTTTTCCCTTTTTATTCTTTAATTAACCAACTGACAAAAATGTCCTTTTTACTAAATTTTGAATTTTTATCCATGCATGCCCATTCTAAAATTTTAGAACTTGGTTAAATTACTACTTAAGGGGATCTAATTAATAATCCAACTCAATTCCATGCTAAGAGCTTCTAGAACTCAAGTTTTGCAACTTATTCTATTTAGTCCCTAAAAATAAATTGGGCATCTTAGGCATAGAATTTCTTCATGAAATTTTCACACAAGTATGCATTCATATCCTAGACCTTATAATAATCATAAAATAATTATTTCTACTTCAGATTTATGGTCTCAAAACCACTGTTCCAACTAGGCCCTAAATCGAGATGTTACAACTCTCCCTCTCTTTTGGGATTTTCATCCCCAAAAATCTTACTAGTGAAAAGGTTTGGGTATTGATTTCTCATAGTCTAATTAGGTTCCTATGTAGCTTTTTTGACTCCATTTTTTTGCCAGAATACTTTCACGAGAGCAATATTCTTGTTTCTTCACTGTTTGACTTCCCGACCTAGAATCTTAATCGGTTCTTCACCGTAGGTCATATCCAGATGAATCTCAACCTCTGTTGGTGAAATCACATGTGAGGGATCAGATCGATAACGACGCAAAATAGATACATGGAATACATCATGAATCCTTTCCAATTCTAATGGCAAGGCCAACCTTTACGCTATCGATCCTATCCTTTCAGTAATCTCATACGGCCCTATATATCGAGGAATGAGTTTTCCCTTTCTAACAAATCCCAGAACCTTTTTCCACAGATACAATTTTAAAAATACCTTATCACCAACTTGATACTCAATTTCCTTTCATTTCAAATCCGCATAGGATCTCTGCCTTTAAGAAGCAACTTTCAAGCTATCACGAATAATCTTTACCTTTTCCTCAGTCTCATTAATTAAGTCGACTCCATGAATCTTATTTTCTTTGAGTTCAGTCCAATATAAGGGTGTTTGACACTTACGCCCATATAATGCCTCATAAGGTTCCATTTTCAAACTTCATTGATAACTATTGTTGTAGGCGAATTCTATCAACAGTAAGTACTTTTCCCAACTGCCTTCGAGTTCAAGAACACAACATCTAAGCATATCTTCCATGGTCTAAATTGTTCTCTTGGATTGACCGTCTATTTGTGGATAGAAAGTGATACTAAAATTCAGTTTTGTAACCAAAGCTTCTTGTAGCTTTATCCAAAATCGAGAAGTGAACCTCAGATCTCTATCCGAAATAATTGACAAGTGTACTCCGTGAAGTCTCACAATTTTAGTAATGTACAACTTGGCCAACTTATCAAGTGAGAAATCAATTCGTTCCGGTATAAAATGAGTCGATTTGGTCAATCTGTCAACTACAATCCAAACAACATCTTTCTTCTTTATGTCAATGGCAACCCTGTTACAAAGTCCATAGTGATACGGTCACATTTCCACTCTAGAACCATGATAGTCTAAAGCAACCCTGAAGGTACTTGATGTTCGGCCTTTACCTGCTGACAAACTAGACATTTCGATACAAATTCTAAGATATCCTTTTTCATACCATTCCACTAATACATTTTCTTCAAGTCATTATACATATTTGTACTGCCCGGGTGAACTGAAAAACAACTGCTATACACCTCATGTAAAATATTCCAAATCAACTTGGCATCATTTGGAACACAAATCCTACCACGAAACCTCAAGCAACCATCGGAGTCATTCTAAAAATTTGGTTCACTGCTAGACTCGTCTCGAACTCTTTTAGCTTGTAACTCTTTATCAATTTTCTAGCCATCACAAATTTGTTGAAGAAAAGTCGATCTAGCTTTCAACTCTGCTAGGATCGAGCCATCTTCTGACAAAGCCAGTCATGTACCCATGGCCCTCAAAGCACATAATAATTTTCTACTCAAAGCATCGACGACCGCATTTGGCTTACCCGGATGGTAATCAATCACAAGCTCGTAATCTTTGAGTAATTCAAGCCATCTATGTTGGCTTAGGTTCAAACACTTTTGAGTCATCAAGTATTTTAAACTTTTATGATCAATGAACACTCGACACTTCTCACCATACAGATAGTGTCTCCAAATATTTAATGCAAATACAATAGTGGCCAATCCTAAGTCATGTGTCGGGTAGTTCTTCTCGTGAAACTTCAACTGTCTTGAAGCGTAGGCCACCCACCTTGCCCTATTGCATGAGTACGCATCCTAAATCATTCAAGGACACATCACTAAAAATCACAAATTCTTTACTTGACTCGGGTTGTAGCAAAACATGTGCTTTGGTCAGTAACATCTTTAGCTTCTTGAAGCATTACTGTCACCTTTCTGACCACTCAAACTTAACATCTTTTTGGAGCAGCCTTGTCATCAGAGTGGTGATCATGGAAAACCCTTTAACAAATCACTGATAATAGCCAGCTAAGCCTAAAAAGCTTCTAACTTCTGTTACATTTCTCGATGGTTTCCATTCAATGATAGTCAAGATCTTATTCGGGTCAACTCTAATGCCGTCACCTGAAATAATATGTCCCAAAAATTTGACTTCTCTAAGCCAAAATTAACTTTTGCTAAACTTACATACAATTGTTTATCTCTCAGAGTTTGCAAAACTGTCCTCAAGTGTTCAGCATGCTCGGATTCATTACGTGAATAAATCAGTATGTCATCAATAACAAATTTATCCAAGTATGGTCAAAAAATTCGATTCATCAAGTCCATAAATACTGCGGGAGCATTAGTTAGTCCAAACGGCATAACAAGAAATTCATAGTGACCATACCTTGTTCGGAAAGTGATTTTGGGCACATCTGACTCTTTAACTCGCAATTGGTAATAGCCGAACCTGAAATCTATCTTTGAAAATATAGTTGCTCCTTTCAGCTGGTAAAACAAATCGTCAATCTTCGGTAATGGGTGTTTATTCTTAATTGTTACCTTGTTGATCTAACCGTAATCGAAGCAAAGTCTCATAGAACCATCTTTCTTTTTCATGAATAACACCAATGCACCCCAGGGAGAGAAACTAGGTCTTGCAAAACCTTTATCTGTCAATTCTTGCAACTGAAACTTTAGTTCTTTTAATTCTGTCGGAGCCATCCAATACGGAGCAATCGAAATAAGTGTTGTTCCTGGCACTAGGTCAATACTAAATTTAACTTCTCTAATAGGAGGCAGTTCCGGAAGCTCCTCCGGAAATACATTTGGGTACTCACATACTACTAGTATTGATTCAACTTTCAATTTAGATTCCTTAGTATTCAACACATAGGCCAGAAAGGCTTCACACCCCTTTCTTATGCATCTTTGAGTGAACATAGAGGAAATTACAACAGGTATTGTGTCTGACTCATCTTGTTTAACCCGAAGAGTTTTACCATTTTCACATTTCAATTCAAAGACATTCTATCTACAATTTATTATAGTGTCATGTAGTATCAACCAATCAATACCTAGTATAACATCGAACTCATCAAATGGCAACAACATCAAATCAGTAGGAAAAGAATGACCTCTAATCATGAAAGGTCATTTCCTGCATACTTTGTCAACTAATACATGTTTGCTTAACAGGTTCGACACCTTAATCACGTATTCAGTAAACTCAACAAGTAAATCCTTACTAGACACCAATTTCATGCAAACATATGAATGGGTTGATCCCGGGTCAATCAAAGCAACTACATGAATATTGTAAAGAGAGAATGTACTCGTAATAACATCAAGGGTTGAGGCTTCCTCTTTAGCGCGTATGGCATAAGTTCTTGTCGGAGCTCGAGTCTCTAATTTTGCAGTGGAGTCCTTCGGAACACTACAACCTCCACTGGCACTTCTGGGGTATTTTGGAGGCCTACCTCGAGAGATAGGAGTACTCGGTTTTAGAGTTGGCTCAACATTTTTGTCAACTCATTTCGGGCAATCCTTAAGGAAGTGGTTAAGAGAACCACACACGTAGCATGCCCCGCTCCTCATCCAGCACTCTCCGAAGTGAAACTTATTACAACTATCACACCGTGATTTTTGGTTTCCCACACTCCCCACACTAGTTGCCATGAGAGATGAAGACTGCGGGTTAGGGCGCTTAGAGCTTCTTGCTTTACCCGAATGTCCCACTGATGAATTGAAGCATTTCTAATGACTTCTCGATTTCTTTGTGGGAGATGTATATGTCTTGCCCATGAATCTCTTATTCAAAACCTGAGCTTTCCTCTTTGCTTGCTTCTTTTCATTACTTAGCTCTTCACTTTCTTGGCTCTATCAGCTAACATGGTGAACTCTCTTATTTCCAGGATCCCAATTAGTAATTTAACATCCTCGTTTAGTCCTTCCTCGAAGCGTTTGCACATTTTCTGTTTATTCTGAACCCACTCTTGGGCATAGTGGCTCAGCCGGACGAACTCCCATTCGTATTCTCACATAGTCTATTCCCCTTGCTTAAGCTCTAGAAATTCCTTTCTCTTCAGATCCAAGAACCTTTGACTGATATACTTCTTATTAAATTTTGCTTGGAAGAACTCCTATGTAATATTCTCTCTTGGTGTTACCAAGGATATAGTTTTCCACCAATTGTATATGGTGTCTTTCAGTAGAGATACCGTGAATTTCAAGCATTCTTCGGGGGTACATGGCAATTTGTCAAGAACTCTTACGGTATTCTCAAGTAGAAACTCAGCTCGTTCCAGATCATCGTCAATTGTAGCCCTAAACTCTTCAGCCCCATATTTTCTAAGTTTATCTACTGGAGCTTTACCAATCCTTACCGGGATAATACCTTGTTGTACTTCTTCAGATCGTGTGGAGACGAAGGATGTTGTGGTATAGCAGGGCTGGTTCTCAAGTACTCACCAAACCTTTCATCCATTATTTTGAAAAAGACTGTCTTTGCATCTTCCTGACCCCTAGACACGGGTGTTCTACTATTACTAGACGTAGCTCGCTGAACGGATGCTTGAGCATAGCTCTCGACTTCCTCGAACTCATTTCGGGCTTGGTTGGAAGACATTTACTATATGCAAATATATTTAAAATTGTTAGGAGATGTTACCCTATCATAACTTGTATATTGGCATGTTTAGGTAGACTCGATTTATGCTATGTTAGTCTGAGAATCGACTAAATCATAGCTCTAATACCACTAAATGTAACACCCTTTACCTGTATTTGAGGCTGGGACAGGGCACGAGGCATTATTGAACATTTACATTAACGCTCATATAAAAACAGGCCATGAAATTTCATCCAATTTAAAACCATTCATAAATATACATATTGTCCCTTATATGGGCCTACGAGACCCAAAAATACGCATTGGGGATGGTTCGGGACTAAGTAGGAATTGTGGGAAAACTTAGGAAATTTTTCATCAAAATAATGTCACACGCCCATGTGATGATGAGGACACGCCTGTGTCCTTGGGCTGTGTAACTCTCTGTTTATGACGTCCGCAACAAAATAAGGTCACACAGCTGTATCACATGCCCGTGTGGCCAAACTGTGTGGTCAATTAAAAATTAAATGATTTTTCATAAAATGGCACAGACTTCACACGGCCAGAGTACACGCCCATGTGGGTAGGCTGTGTGTCTCACATGGCCAAGACACAAGCTCGTGTTTTAGCCCGGCATGCTGACTTATATAGCTAAGGTGCAGGGGACACATGGCCGAACAACATGCCCATGGGGCAGACCATGTGTCACACACGGCCTAGACACATGCCTTTGTGTCTACCCATGTGGAAAAATTCTAGGCTATTTTCTGAGCGTTTTTGACACCCTTAAAGATTCACTCACTTTTACACTTTCTTAGCATGCAACAAAGCACATTTAGCTACTCAAATGTCCATACCAATTCATAACCACTAGGTTTTTATATCATTCTTTCCAACTTTACACATTTATGACATTGTTATGGCCGTACTTATTGATCATGGATCATTCACTAAATAAACATGACATACCTCACATCCATCATTCACAAGCAACCACATCAACATGAATACATTGTATGCATACATGATTAATGAGGGTTACAACCCAATAATAAATATGAGCCACATCTCATGGCCATATACAAAATGAATTTATCAAACATCAAAAGCCATTACACTTGGTCAAATTAAATAACACATATGACAAAAAGATAAGTCCCCTTATACATGCCATTATATCAAAATGAATATTTCTTTTATACCCAAAACAAGATTGTTGATAGCATGATCAAAGCTCTAACTATCCTCCAACCCTGACGAGTCCGTAAACACTAAAAAGCAGGGAAAAATGAAACGGGGTAAGCATTACATGCTTAGTAAGTTTGTATAATGGAAAATAAACTTACCGGTCATTTTAAACACATGATCTCAATAAGTCATACTATCCATCAATTATAGATAAATTTTCCCTAACACACACACACTCAATCATCAAGTTAGTCACAAATAATCCAAAGTGTATGGATGAGCTCATCATATCATGCACACATTCCATTTCAGGATTTCTCACGTCTTTTATATATATTTTATCCATTGAATTACTGAATTCTCGATGGATATTTCATCCGTCAATTCATATCCAATAGTACCTTTTTGGTATACCCTCAAGCCACATATATCCTACAGCAGAATTACCCTACCAGGCTAAATTGTAGCTGTACCATATACTCTAAGGGCTTTGTCGGATTACCAGTCTAGGCTAAATCCTTTATGAGACAAAGAATTCCCTATAGAGCCATATCTGGATTACCAGTCCAGGCTAAATCCAGTTAAATAGGATTACCAGTCTTGACTAAATCCTAATTGAAATATATGTTCAATAGGCTTATTTCAGGATTACCTGCCTGGGCTAAATCCTTTCTGCAACACATGCAGGATCCAATTTCATATAAGAGATAACCTACCCATCGGAACTCATAATTCAAACGGATTACAACCTTTTTTCAATAAATTCTGGGATTATGGACATTTTCATATAATTCAAGATTTTTACATTATTCAATTTGACACAACAATTAAAATCAACATATTTACATATTCAATTATATTACACAAACTTACCTGATGATGTTACGGATTTGAATTCTGACTATTCCAAAACCTTTTGTTTTCCACGGTCTACTTCCGGGATTGGTCTTTTCAAGTCTATGTAAGCAATTTAAATTATTAATTTATCACATTCAAAAATTTCAGCCCAAAATTTCCTCTATAGGAAAATTACCTTGTTACCCCTAATATTACACATTTTTTCACTTTGGTCCCTAGGCTCGTAAAATGAAATTCATGCATTTTCTTGGTTAGCCAAGCTTACCCAAGTCAGATACTAGCTCATAGAAACCCATATTTTCTTTTATTTCATATATCTACTACTCATTTTACACCTTTTTATAAACAAGTCCTTTTTAGGTATTTTCATGAAAAACTACTTAGCAAAAGATGTTTATCATACATTAAACTTTCATATTCCTCCATTAAACATCAAAGAACATGCATGTTGCATATGGGTAAGTTTCTGAACATAAACCCTAGCTCAAAGTATGGGTAAAGATAGATAGATTAAGCTTCAAGTGTCTCAAAAATGCAAATAACATTAAAAACGGAGCTAGGGAGCACTTACAATCAAGCTTGAAATGTTGAAAACCCTAGCTATGGAGACTCCCAAATTTTTGACTCCCTTAGAGAAGATGGACCACATTTTTGCTTGATTTTTCCCTTTTTATTCTTTAATTAACCAAATGACCAAAATGCCCTTTTTACTAAACATTGAATTTTTATCCATGCATGCCCATTTTTGTCCAAAATTTTAGAACTTGGTTAAATTACTATTTAAGAGCCTCTAATTAATAATCCAACTCAATTCCATGCTATGAGCTTCTAGAACTCAAGTTTTGCAACTTATTCAATTTAGTCCCTAAAAAATAAATTGGGTATCTTAGGCATAGAATTTCTTCATGAAATTCTCACACAAGTATGCATTCATATCCTAGACCTCATAATAATCATAAAATAATTATTTCTACTTTGGATTTATGGTTTCAAAACCACTGTTCTGACTAGGCCCTAAATTGGGATGTTACACCTTGAGGTCTACTTTTGAGCTTACTAGCTAGCTGCCCCACTTGGTTTCCTAAATTCTTCAATGTTGCTACTTGGCTTTGAATTAGTTCATCATTATTCGCTATTTACGCCGTCAAAAAATTCTCAAGATTACTTAAAGATTCAGTTGGTATGGGTTGTTGCACTTGTTGAGATTATCTTGGCAGATAATTTGGTCGAAATGACATTGAAGAGTCACTATGGTCCGCCCATTAATTACTCCATGGAGAAGTTGGATGATTTTTCCATGAATTTTTGTAAGAATTTGACTATGGAACATTCCAATTTTGATTTCCCATGTAATATTTCGACTATTGATTCATTGGGCAATTTTTAAAGAAATGGCCATCTCCACAGTATTTACAAGAAATATCCTCGAATTGCTTTGGTTGCTGACTTGTAAGAGTACCATTGAAACCATTAACAGTTATGTTCTTATGCACAGAAGACATAGAGGATACTTGGGCTGCCAAAGAAGCCAGTGTGTCCGTTTCATGTACTCTTGCTACTCGGTTGGTTGGTCACTGATAGTTATTGTTGGAAATTCTTTCAATAATCTCGTAAGCATCGTTATAATCCTTAGAAAAAAGGGCTCCATTTGCCGAAGCATCCACCATCATTCTAGTATGAATATTGAGACCAATATAAAAAGTTTCTATTTGAACGCAGTAAGAAATGTCGTGATAAGGGAACTTTCGTAATAACTATGAAGAGAATTATTTATGAATGCTATTTAAAACACTTTCGTGAAGAAAAATATTCTATTTGAAGATGGTGATTAAAAACTAAGATTTTAAACTAAGTAAACTAAATAAATAAATCTCAAATGTACGATTTCAAAATACGATTTTAATCAAGATGACATAATTGTGTTAGATTAATTACATTTCTTAACTTAGAATTATTAAACTCATGTTTATATTGTTACGAATAAATTCATGACAACTCGGTACTTTGTTAACTTATGAACTTACTCACCTACCAAAATCCATTCATCTCTTGAATATATCCCTATGTCAATTCAACTGATTAAACAAATCTTAATAGGCAAATATGTTATTGCACATACATACTTATTAAATTGAAATAATCTCTTGTACATATCCCTATGTCAATTCAAACAATTAATTAAATCTAATAAGCACATAAAAGACTACGTGAGGTAACAAGGTATCCCTACCTTGAAACAGTTTAGTAACAATAATCTTGCAAGTTATGCAAGGAAAATATATCGTCAAATACCGTTACTAATTTAACCCTCAGCTACCTTAGATGATTAAACATGCACTGATTAAGTACTGTGTTCATTAATTACAATTTTAATCCATTTAAATAATTAATTCATTAGCTACCTCACAATTGTAATGCAAGAATAACTTAGTCATGATTTTACTTAATCAAGCTTCTTACTGAGGCTTATAACAACATAAACGCAATTTTAACAATTTTAGCAAACGAAATGCAATCAACTTAACACAAATTAAATTCAAGCTAAATTGATTAAATTAACCATTACAACAACATAAATATCTATAGATATGTTCATCATAACAACAACAAAAATTAAAGAGATAAGGAACAAGAATCAAATCCAATGTTTTTCTGTGGCTTGGCTAGTTTGCTCCGTTCTTCCTTCTCTGTTGTCCTCATCGACCAAGGCTGCTATGAACACTTAATTGCTGCTCCAAATGGCTGATTAATTCCCCTTTTCCAAGAGGAAAAATCGGCAAGAGAGCAAGGGAATTTGGAATGGAAAAGAAGAGAGAAAGTGGAGAGAAAAGAGAAAAGATGTGAATGCTTGAGATGTGTTTCAAATGACCAGCCTAAGGAGTTTTTATAGCTGATGAGGGCTGCTAAAAATAGCTAAAATTATCAGCCAAAGAGCCCTCCCTTGGTCGGCCACACATGTGGCAAGGTTGATAGTTTCAACTTCGCTAATTTAGGCTTGGGGCAAATCTATAAAGCCACCAATTGTGGAGGGGTTTGTTTGCAACTTGAACATGTCTTCAAGGGCCTCTTTGTGAGCTAAATAATCATCTAATAAGCTGATTTGGGTCAACATATGGATGATTTTGGGCTGTCCACTTCTTGGCCAGTTCGATTCACTCGGTTCGGCTCAACTAGACCACTTTTTCATAATTAATTAATAATAATTTATGTAATCCAAATTAAATTGGATATAAATTAAAATTAATTATATCATGAATTAATATACATAATTTGGACCGCCTTAGGCTAAAAATTTATTTCACCTTGATGCTTCAAAAATGGCTTCTCGGTTTTGTGCTTCTAGCAGTGTCTACCGAGCCAATTTTCGCCCTTTGTGCAAATCTGTCGAAAATGATCAAAATCAATCAAAATTTATTATAAAATTAATTAAAATTAAAAATTTTCATGATTTAAGTACAATTTAATTATTTTATAATAATTATATATTTGTCAATAAGAATCTTATCGAAACTGCATAAATTTGAGTTAAAAAAGGCATGAAAAAGTGTGTATATTCTCGTGTTTTCAACTGTCTCTTATTCAGCTGTGGTTAATGGAAATATTGGAGAAACTTTAATCCAACCAAGGGACTTCAACAAGGTGATCGCTTGAGTCCATTTTTATTCCTAATAAGTGGAGAGGGTTTATCGTGCCTAATGAGACTAGCAAAAAGAGAAGGGCTTTTAAAAGGTACCAAGATTAGTAGGAGCAGCCCAAAGGTGTCTCACTTATTATTTTCAGATGATTGCATCTTGTTTGGGGAGGCAACAAGAAGGGGAGCTTTCGTAATCAAGGACATTCTACGTGAGTACAAAAAAGGTTTGGGTCAGTGTGTTAACTTTGACAAATCAACTGCCTTTTTTAGTAAAATTAAATTGGAGAAAGATAGACAATTGGTGGTTAATCAGCTGGGAGTTTGAAGCTCAAACGACCTAGAACGATACTTAGGGTTGCCAAGTATAGTTGATAGAAGAAAAAAAGATTTTTTTCAAGTTTTGAAAGATCGACTAAAATGGTGCATTGATAACTTGAGTATCAGATACTTATCTTAGGGTGGAAAAGAAGTTTTCACTAAGGTTGTTTTACAAGCTATACCGACATATTCAATGGCTTGTTTTTTATTACCAGAACCATTATGTGATGAACTGGTGCTGTTGGAAAAACATGTGCTTTTTAAAAGAAAATGGACGTTTAGGTTTCCGAAATTTAAGTCAATTTAATATTACGTTATTAGCCAAGTAAGGTTGGCGTCTTTTTAATTATCCAAATTCTCTATTGGCCAGAGTTCTTAAAGAAAAATATTTTCCGCATTCGAATTTTCTAAATTCACAGTTTGGGAAATTTACCTTCATTTACCTGGAAGAGTATTTGGGCAGCAAAGGGTCTTCTTTGAGATGGACTTTGTTGGAGAGTTGCAAGAGGAAATGAGATCTCTATATGGAATGATTACTGGATTCTAGGGATTGAAGCAGTTGGTTGGCAAAACAGAGAAGAAAATGATGAACTCCAGTTAGTCTTGGATCTAATTGATAGCACAAATAAAACAAGGAAAACGGAGTTAGTCACCAATACCTTCCAAACGGAAATTGCCCAAAGGATCTTGCAGATCCCTCTTGCAGAAGCTAACCATGAAGATTTTCAAGTGTGGAAAGAAAAACCTTTTGGAGAATACTCAGTACGGTGTGCCTATAAACTATTACAATATGCTAGCTTTGGATCCTAATAGTTAGTTAATACATATCAAAATCAAAGACTTCTATAGAAAACTATGGGATTTACACCTACCATAAAAAATTACATTAACAATATGGCAGATCTCTTGAAACTATATACCTACACTAGCAAGCTTAGACACAAGCGAGTGACCACTAACTCCAGATGTCCTCGTTGTTGCTCTAAAGAAGAGGATAGCCACCATGTATTTAGACAATGCCTTACAATCATTGAAGTATGGCAAAACCTTAATCTCTCTTAGGTTATAACTCATATGAATTAAAATATCTGGGAGTAGCTAACCTGGGTTTTTGCAAAGAGTACTAAGGAACAGTTCTGGATGTTTTGTTATGCCTTATGGTTCATTTGGAGCTCACGGAATCAGTATGTTCATGAAAGAAAAACCATTTTAGATAGGAATTTGTCACAAAAAATCAGAAGATATATAGTAGAACTCAAAGGGGTACAAGAGAAAAAGCTTACCTTTAATACTGAAAGAGTTCATAACCAAATAGGGGCAACAATAGGTACAACAGTATAGTTTGATGCAGCCTTCGACACAAGAAATTCTATATTGGCTTCGGGTGTAGTGGTTCGAGACCAGATGGGTGTGTTAAAAGCCTCAAAGACGAATCTCTATTATAATTTCTCATCCCCGTTTACAGTAGAAGGTCATGCAGGGTTAGATGCCATCAAGTTAGTATTATTAATGGGTTTAAATTCAGCAACAATAATGGGAGACTCTAAAACAGGCATCAAGAAATGTCAATCGAAAAAAGTAGACAAATCAGTACTTTGAGCGATTATTAGAGATATTCAGAGTAAATGAACTAGTCTTCAAGAGATCACTTTCTAGTTTATCCACAGATCGGAGAATGCTCACGCCTATAAACTAGCAAAAGAAGCACTAGAAAAAAGGGAAGAATCATACTTGGTGGGGGAAGCGCTGAACCATAGAGATCTGGTTCTGGAAGAAAGATGGAGAAGAAATCCAGACTGAAATCGTTTTGCGGTGGAGAAATGAAGCAGTCAAAGATAACAAGTACATGGAAAAAGTTTTAGGGAAGATCTATCTCTGAACAGACGTGGCTGTTGACATGAAAAGACGATAGGATTAATGGTGGCCAGGCTGCTCGATTTGACTGGAACTTTTTATTAATTATTTCTTTTTTCCATTCACTATTTTGTTTCTACTTTTATTTATTTCAGTAACGGGCTAATTAGAAAAGATAAATTGTATGCCCTTTTTTATTTATTTGTTTATCCAAGTGGACCTAAGCACAAAATTTTTGGGTATTAGTTTTTATGGTTTTCTAATAAAAGCCTAGTCAACTCATTAAAAAAAGGTTTTAAGCTCGAACCTTAATAATCCCTCTTTTCCTCTCTCTAATAAAATTATAAAAATTAAATTGTTATAATTATTTAGAATTAGATATTAATATTAAATTTGCCCATACGTTAAAGCACCTATCATTTTAAATACCATTCAAATTTTTTTAAAAGTCTTTAAAAATAAAACTTATATCTCAAATAGGTTTGTCAGGATTTGGGAACTGATAGAACGAATGACCAATAGGATCTGAACCTTTGACTCGGATAAACCTAACTCAAATGAAGAATGTTCACCTACAGGTGCAATTAGCTGAGGACCTCACAGGATGCAAGATGTTCGCAAAGGTAGCACGCGTAAGCCTCGTACAAACAAGGTCGCAAGAGGGAGCTCGTGTAAACCTCAAATGGACGAGGTCGCAAGCCATGTCTGGGAAGAGGACCCCTTCCCTCGTGATTAGTAGGTGTAAGGCTTGTTAGGAGAGTCAGTCCCGGGGTTAGAAAGGACTGCATGCTCCATAGGTAAGTGTCCAATAAGCTAGAGGAGGCCCTGAAAATGTCTGCACTAGGGATAGGGATGTTAGTGCCCTTGGCCTAAAGGCCAAGACAAAACAGGTGACCTTATTGTGAGATATAATAGTAACAATAGGAATTATGTATAAATACCCACTGTGTTTCCCTTAATACAACATAAGCAAATATTACTCAATAATTGGTGCAGTAAATGTGGACTACTTCCGATCGATAGATTTTCTCTAGTTTGATTCAGTTCTTTTCAACCAAAAGCGAAAAATGACTCACCCCAAAGAGGCCTTTCCCTTCCTCCCCTCCTCTGGTCAGGTAGGAGCATTGAGTCCCAACCCTCAACATGACGAAACAGACTTATTTTCCACCTAGTTCATTGACAGGCCTGAAAACCTCGACAATATGATCTTTCGAGGACCTTCTCTTTTCCTGGACCTTAATCTCTCCTCTAGTCAGGGAATGCCTTATTCCCTCAACCAAGAACCACTCCCACTGTAGCTTCAGGCCCTTTAGGAGCAGATGAAGTTCATGAGGGAGTAGATGGTAGCCCAAGAGGCACGGTTTGTAGAACAACAAGCCTTTGAACAGGAGTTGCTAAGGCAGAATGAGTAACTATACTGAAGGCATTTACGAATAATTTGGGATCCTAGGGAAATGCTACCACCCAAGATGAAGTCCTGAGCACTTAGGTGAAGAAGTGGATGAGTGAGATGGATGAACTTCGTTGTGACGTGTGGGCCCTGCACCCAAAATCGTAAGACATGGACTAGCTATTCTGTTCTAACAACCCACTAGCCCCCGAGATCGTGACAATAGGCTTGCCTCACGACTTCAAGGTTCTTAAGCACATGTTTGAAGGAAGAAAGGATCCACAAGCCCATTTAATGCAATATAACAACTCCATGAATGTGCTGGGAGCATCAGACGCTGCCAAATGTAAAGCCTTCTTTACCATGCTAAAAGCAAGCTCCAAGGACTGGTACCTTTCTCTTCTACAATGCTCAATTTGCAACTTCTCATAGCTAGGGAAAATGTTCTTGAGAAGATTTTGGGTCTACCGAATAATCATGGATACACCCATGGGGCTAATCTCGATGAAGTAGCAACAGGGTGAGTCCCTTCAATATTGCATAAAAAGGTTCTATGCAACTACACTCAACACAAAGAACTTAAAAGACCAATTGGCAATAGATGCCTTCATCATGGGGGTGCATAACAACCATGTGTAGTACTCATTCACAGACAAAAGGCCGCACTACCTAACAGACCTATACAAATGGGCTCATAAGTTCGCAGAGGCAGAAAAGATCAAGAGGGCTTCACGAATCAATTTTCAAAGGGGGGATAGACAATTCAGGAACAACGAAGGACACTGTGCTAGGCAATCCGTTAGCAACAAGTCTCTACGGGTTAGGATCGGTAGGCCACACAGTGCCTCAGCCTAAGGTGATGTAGTTAGAAACCCACAAAGGCACCAATAAGAGTACACAAGGCGTTACACCCCCAAGGTAGGTTCGAAGCTTACACCCCATTGAATGCCACGCGAGCTTACATCCTTAACCTGGTGAAGAGTCTGGGCATCCTCTCTAAACTGCCCTCAATAAAAAGTACCGGTAGAAGAATGTATTCCAGTGACCGGTGCACCTTCCATGATGACATAGGGCATAAGAAAGAAGACTGCTTCACATTAAAGGATGCCATAGAAGTTGTCCAGAACGGCGAACTTGTTAAGTTCATAAACCAGGGAGGTCCGTAGCAGGGCCAGAGTTTGCAGGGACTGGACCCTAAAGGAAAGCAAAGGGTGCGAGGAACCATCCATGTAATAGTAGGCACAGGTGACGAGTGGATGCAGTCAAGTACTAAGAGGTGAGCTCACATAGGCGATGTGATATCGCTCAATACCTCGAAGAAACCGTGACACCAGGAACTATGGAATGTAAAGTTCGAAAGTGGTAACAATAATTTAATCTGTGATAAAGATGGCAACGACCCAATGGTGGTTTTGGTTGAGATCACAGAGTTCAAAGTTAGGAGGATACTTGTCAACAGTGACAGTGCAATAGAAGTGTTATCTTAGGGAGCATACATGAAAATAGGCTTGAAAGAGCAATCCCTATTCCCAGCCAACCCTTTGTACAGTTTTGCGAACCATCCTGTCAAAGCAAGTGGCACTGTCACATTATCAGTCACTCTAATAAACGAAAAACATACAACTATGGCGTGTGTCTAGTTCTATTTGGTCGAGCACCTGATGGCATATAACGCCATCTTTGGTAGACCAATCATTCGAATAGAAAAGATGGTGATGGTGACCTACTATATGAAGATCAAGTTTTAAACAAATACTAGCATTGGCTTCTTGGGATCCAACCAGCGCACGACGAGGCAGTGTCACATGTTGTCTATGAGGCAAGCAAAACAACTTCTAATCGAAAAGTAGAGTTCGTAGGATAAACCATCAATTTAGATGACTTAGATGTGAGGTAAGAACATTGAGATACAAAACTCGAGGGAACAGAGTACACAGAGACCCTACAGCTATTTTACAGCAATAAAGAAAGAACTGTCAGAATTTTGTCAACACTGAGTGAAAAAGAAAAGATTTTACTGCTCAAATATCTAGGGGGAATTCTGACGTCTTCGCATGGTCCGTAACACATATGCTAAGCATGGACCCATAGGTAATAGTGCACAGGTTAAATGTACTCCCAGAGGCAAAGCCCGTAAAATAGAAGAAGAGAAAGTTCGCACCATACGTAATTGAAGCAGTAAGACAGGAGGTCGCCAAGCTGTTGGCCGTCGGATTTATTAGAGAGGTGGAGTACTCAGATTGGATTTTGAATGTGATAATGGTAAAAACGACGATAGGAAAATAGAGGATGTGTATTGACTTCACCAACCTAAACAATGCATGACCCAAATACCGTTTCCCCTTGCCATCAGAAGATCGCTTGGTGGACGTCTCTACAGGGTATAGGTTAATGAGCTTCACGAATGCCTTCTCAGGCTACAATAAAATCCTATTAGGTCGAGGTGACCAGGAGAAGATGGAACGACAAAAAAAAATGTGCAAGTGTACACAATCACAACAAGTAATAAAGTGACAAGTAAATATCGAGTTATCGTACCCACAGGGACTGTAAAAGAATTATTTATGAAATTAATTGTAAAAACCTTTGGTGAGGTAAAAATAATTTGGCTTTAAAAGATGGTCAAAAACTAAGTAAATGATTAAAAATAAAACAAAGGATTTCTAATGCACAGTTTCAAATAAGATTTAATCAAGGTAACATACTTGTGTTGGATTAATCATATTCATTTAACTTAGAATTATTAAACTCATGTTTACACTGTTACAAATAAATTCACAGCAACCCAGTAATTTGCTAACTTATGAACAAATTTACATACAAAAATCCATTCATCTTTTGACATATCCCTATGTCAATTCAACCGACTAAACAGATTCTAGCAAGCAAACATGTTATTGCACATACATACTCATTAAATTGAACCAATCTCTTGCATATCCCTATGTCAATTCAAACGATTAGTTAAATCTAATAAGCATATAAAAGAATTTTCGAAGTAACAAGGCATCCCTACCTTGAAACAATTTAATTACAATAATCTTGCAAGTTATACAAGGCAATAATATCTCCAGATACATTGCTAATTTACACTTCAGCTACCTTAGAAGAATAAACATGCACTGATTAAGTACTGTGTCAATTAATTACAATTTCAATCCGTTTAAATAATTAATTCATTAGTTACCTCATAGTCGTAATGCAATAATAACTTAGACATGATTTTACTTAACCAAGCAATTTACCGAGGCCTATAACAGCATAAACATCATTTTAACAATTCAAGCAGGTAGAATATTATCAACCCAACACAAACATAATTTAAGCTGAATTGTTTAAAGTAACCATTTCAATAGCATAAATATTCATAAACATGTTCTTCAAAACAACAACAAAAATTAAAGAGTTAGGGAACAAGAGGCAAATCCGGTGTTTCTCTGTGGCTTGACTGGTTGCTCCACTCTTCATGCTTCGTTGGCCTTGGCTATCAAGGTGGCTTATGAGCACCTAATTTCTACTCCAAAATGGCTGATAGAAGCCTCTTTCCCAAGAGAAGAAATCGTCACTTGAACAAGAGGGAATGAAATGGAAAATAAATGAGAGAAAAGTGAGAGAGGGAATGAGAGAATGATGTAAAGTGAGTGATGCTTTGAATGATCAGCAAGGGGTGGATTTTATAGCTGATTGTGGCTGATATAAATAGAAAATTCCAGCACCCAAGGAGACCTCCCTTGGCCAGCCACACACATGGAAAATTTGAGAGTTTCAACTTTGCTATTTTAAGCTTGGAGCAAATCTACAAAGCCATAATTCAAGGTGGGGTTTGAATGAAATTTAGAAGTCTTTTGAGGGCCTTTTTGCAAGAATATTTAATCAGATAAAATGCTGGTTTGGGTCAGCATATGGATGGTTCTGGGTTGCCCATTTAGTGGCTGGTTTGGTTCACTCAATTTGGCTCGACCAGTGCAGTTCAACTGGACCCTTTCTCCATAATTAATTTAAAAATAATTTATTTAACCCACATTAAATGGGGAATAAATTAAAATTAATTAAATTATGAATTAATACACATTTTTGGACCGTCTTACGCTAGAAATTAAACTGCCTCAATACTTTAGATCGCTTCTCGATTTTGTGTTTTCAGCAGTGTCAGCCGAGCCAATTTTCGGCCTTTGAGCGAATCTGTCGAAAATAGTCAAAATTAATCAGAATTAAGAATAAAATTAATTAAGTTCACCATGTTCATATTTTTAACATGATTTAATTATTTTATAATATTTAATTATTTTTTGACAAGAATTTAACTGGATTTGCATGGATTTAAGTAAAATTGGGTATGAAAAAGCATATAAATTTTTGTGTTTCCACACCCCCAAACTTAATTCATTGCTTGTCCTGAGTAATGCACAAATGTTGAAAAGAATCTCTTGGAAGCACCTTTTAAAAATTCCTTCAGAACAACATTTTTCCCAAAATTATGAGTTTAAAATACTTATGCTCAAAGGCAAGAAATCTGATAGTTATGCTACTTAAGTATACATATTATTCTAATTAAATTCCACAACTTATTATAATAGCAAAATTTAGACTAAATGCTTTTGTAACAAAGACATGTTAAGCCTTACCAATTTGACTTTTATTCCTTTATTCAAGACTAAGCTGCAATCATTAAGCTTAACATATGTCTTCATATGTTGATCGTAGCAATTTCTTTCCACTAATGTAGGTAGCATGAGGACTTTGAATCAATAGGTCTTCATCAAGGTTGTAATGTGGCTAGGCTAGGGGTAGGTGAAAGATGGATAAATTTTGGTTTAAGAAACCCTAGACTCAGTGTCAACCGAACCTTTAGAATTTTTACCTTAGAGACACCAACTTGACTTTCATATGCTCTTTTGTACATCTTTTTCAAATACATGTGCTCTTTTTTTAATTAACACGAGCGCTTACTTTGTGTACTGCAATTCTCGAGCAATTGATACTTCTTTTCAACTCACCCAAACTTATTTTCGAAGTACATCTTGAATATTACTGAGTCTAGTGTTTGGGACAATTTTAAAATCACTAAGTGAAAAGTAATGGCTAATTATTGTAAGGTTCAAAATAAAATTAGACCATATAGTCTCAAAGTTGGTTTCAAAGGATAAAATTTTACCATGGTGGGCTTGAAAGGCTCAAACGGTCCAAACAATAGTTTCCTAAATCATTTCCAACGTTCCATGCTCCCTAGGATTTTGCCTCAAGAAACTACTAAGTCAATTCTAAAGACTTAAACTGTCATGCATACCTAACTTTCCTAAAGAACTAAAAATTTTATAGTACAAATTTACATGCTTTATTAAAATACATTCATGTCATTATTAAACTAACATAATAATTTATTGAAATAATAGAACTTTATTCATACTCAAATTGAGCATACTTAACAAAATTCAAAGTTTTGAACAAAATATATCCTACTCATAATTACAAGAAAAATTTTATTCTGAGTAAAAATAATTCAAATTTTTGGTCCCCCAACTTAAAATGAACAATGTCCTCATTGTTTAAAGTGAATAGATACTATACACCAGGTAGGATTTTAGAAAAGAGGAGGTGAGTCAATTTGGCTGCTTAAGTTCCAAGCTCTTTCTAAATCCAATCCTAGACATGTATATATCATTGCCACACTTTATACTTTTTGACTTGTTCACATTTTATTATTGATTTTCCTCTCTTTTTTTTATTATGCAAAAAATAAAAGATTCCTAATTAAACTTAATCCTAAAATGACCTAAGAACAGAAATAAAATAAAGTCAAGATCCCCCCTTTATTTATTTGCAGACCCTTCTGAATTTGACTCATCTTTTGCTCCATCACTATCGCCTTTGCATGAATCGCTTTGCTCTTTCTTTGATAATGGACTCCATGGTTCAAATATGAAATCTGGAAACTCAGGCACAAAAATAAACAGGTCATTGTATATTTTATTAGAAGCACTTCTCATTGATCATCCCTTATTTTTTAGTATCTCTAGTATGCTTGTTGCTGCCATTGCATATTTGCATTAAGTCCATCAATTTTGATAGCTCATCTCGAAGGTTTGGGCTAGGTAGTTGAGCTCTAAACATTGAAGTTTCAGCATCAGGTTCAGCTTCTAGCTCCATCGATTCTACCTTATCAGGGACTTCAAATGATTGCATCGTGGGATCTTCTTTTTCATCAGGGTCCTCCATTTCCTCACTTACTTCAACTCGTTGCTATAAAACTGAGTCTCTAGCTACTCGGTAGAGGTCCAAATCTATGATTGTGCCTTGGCTATACCCTATCTTCCTTATATTTGTGAGAATTTCAGCTTTCAAGAATAGAATTGTTATTGTAAAGGGGAAATGAGTAGGACCAGAGCGTTTAACGACACAATTCCGTATCTCCCTCAAGATGATCTTTCCCACATCAATGGTCTTACCAGTTAGGACCGAGTACAATAAGACCATTCACTGTAATGAGATTGTAGTCCCATGTGAGCTAGGCATAAGGCTGAATCAGTTGAAGTAAAACTATACCTTCACGAGTGGCGTCAAATATTCTCTTCGACAAGTGTGGATTCTTTGTTTTGACACAGTCTATGTAGAACCCTGAATTGTCAGTTCCTCGAGATTTTCTTGCAAATTTTCAGTCTTGATATTGCTCATCAATGTGGAATATTTTTCGTTTTCAAAATCTGGTAATTCAAAGAACTCATTAATAGCATTTGAATTTATTAGTACCTTGATTCCGCAAACTGGAACTTCTGTCCCCAATTGAGTGTTTTAGCAACTTGCTGAATACGTGACATAAAGTCTCGATAGTTGCTCTCATTTAATGTAAAGACTTTTTCTGGATGCATCTGTTGATTTTTGAAGATACTTTCGTATCTTACTTTGGCTTTTTCACAGTGGAATTTGTTGTGTTTCATTAATTTGAGCGAAAGCACGAGTTCTTTTGCGAGGCATGTTTAACCTTTTTCTAGAAAATAATAGTAATAATGAAGAAAAAGATAAAAATTTAAAAGGAGGGTTGGAGGGTTTGTGGCTTAGGGTGGATGAAAGGAGAATGCCACACAAGCAACTAGGGCGTGCGGGCGTGGTGCGTATGGGAGCAGTGATGCACACCAAGGCTGGAAGCAATCAGCAACACGGGCACTCGACAGCAGGTAGGACTTGGGCGTGCGTAGGATGGTGCGGAAGGAAGGTATTGCGCAGTGGTGAAGGCTGGCGGGAGTCAAGTCAGGCGACTTGAGGCAACGTCTTGGCGTTAAAAGCGAGGGATGTACATGCAATAGAGTTGGGTATGTGCTGGCCGACTGCTTGGTGTTGCTGTTGCTAGGGGCTTCAGCAATTTGGTGTGTTGGTGCTTTGGGTTTTAAGTGCTAAATAAATAGGAAGATGGGTGGTATTTATAGAGGGAGAAATAGAAATTAGAGTAGAATTCTTAAAAAAATTTAATTAATAAAAGTTCTAAGTTCTAATCCTATATAAAGATAACAACAATTAATAATTAGATATATGCATATTAAATTATTAATTGCTATTTAATTTATTTTAAACAAAGATAAAATAAATTAATCCTAATTTTATGCTAAGTTGATAAAGATTAATATATAAATTATAATAGATATAATTATATATTAAAGATTATAATCTTATTATCTTTATTAAAAACTTACAAATAAAATCCTAAAATTGATAACAATTAATATATATTATAACGGGTATAATTAAATATTAATAATAATCAATTTTTTCTTTTTTTTAAACTAAAACATTTATTCTAGAAGCCTTTTGAAAATATTTTCAAAAAGAGGCATCTAGTTTTTATTATTCACGAAAAGAGCAACCAAATTTTAAAAATACTTCAATTAAGTCCCTAGACTTAATGAAAATTTGAAATTGAGTCGCAATTTAAAACTCGGGTCAAAATTGACCTTTTTATTCGAAAAATCAGAGATTAAAATCTCTATTTAGAGAATAATTTTTAGGAAAATTATCTTAAAATCTATTCCCAGGAAAGATTGGAGGGGTCACAAGCAGTCTCGCTTGAGTTCCAATCTCCTAGACATAATTTATTTAACATACTAATCCTGAAAATATACCCTAAATTATTTATTAAAAAGAAACATTGGAAAATTTTAAACATCCGATAAAATGATTGAAATTTCATTCCGTTCAATCTTATCTCCCCAATAGTGTTTCCGGCGCTGAGTGTTAACTCGAAAATTACCTCCCTTACCTTGGAGCTCGACAACTCTGTATGGATAGACATGATGAATCGTAAATGGACCGGACCAACGTGATTTTAGCTTACCTAGAAAGAATTTTAGTCTGGAATTAAATAACAAAACTCACTGACCTGCTTCAAATTCTTGAACTCGAGTGTGCTTGTCATGCCATTTCTTAAGTCTTTCCTTGAGTAATTTGGCATTTTTTTAGGAGAATAGCCAGAGTTCCTCTAGCTTATTGAGTTGGAGCATCCATTTCTCTTTAGCAAGCTTAGGATCCAAGTTGAGTTGTTGAAGAGCCTAGTAAGCCTTGTGCTCTAACTCTAAGGGTAGATGACATGTTTTCCCAAACACCAACCTGTAAAGTGACATCCCTAAAGGTGTCTTATATGCTGTTCTGTAAGCTCATAGAGCATCATCCAACCTTTTGGACCAATCACGTCGATTTGGGCAAACTACTTTCTCAAGTATGCCCTTGATTTCTTTATTTTCCAGTTCAGCTTGCCCATTCGTCTGCGGATGGTAAGCTGTTGCAACCTTGTGTTTCACTCCGTGCTTGTCTAATAACCATTTTAACCACTTGTTCACAAAGTGGGACCCTTCATCACTAATGATAGCTCTTGGGGTTCCAAACCTTGTGAACACGTGTTTCTACAAGAACTTAATTACAACCCTAGCATCGTTTGTCAGATAAGCTTCAACCTCGACCCACTTGGACACATAGTCTATTGCTACCAATATATACTTGTGACCAAAAGATGGAGGGAAAGGACCAAGAAAGTCAATACCCATACATCAAACAATTCTACCTCAATGATGTTTGTTCGAGGCATCTCATTTCTGTTGGTGACATTTCCGACCCTTTGACATCGGTCACATCTCTTTACATATACATATGCATCCTTGAATAGTGTTGGCCAAAAGAATTCGACTTGTAATACTTTGGCTGCCATAAAAGTACCTCTGAAATGTCCTCCACTTGGAGTTGAGTGACAATGGTATAAAATCTTTTTTACTTCATCTTCTGCCACACATCTCCTGATCATCTGATCTGCACACTTTTTAAACAAATATGGCTCTTCCCAGAAATAGTACTTCACATCGTGAAAGAACTTTCTTCTTTGTTGATACGTCTTATCGATTGGCATCAAACCACAAGCTAAATAGTTAGCAATATCAGAAAACCAAGGGGTACTATGGACATGACTTACCTTTAGTATGTGTTCATCTGGAAATGTTTCCTGAATTGGTATAATAGGTGAATTCCCTTCTTGCGGCTCCAATCTGGACAAGTGATCTGTTATTTGGTTTTCTACTCCCTTCTGATCTTGAATTTCTAAATCGAACTCTTGAAGTAGAAGCACCCACCGGATCAGTCTCGGCTTAGCATCTTTCTTGGCAAGTAAGTACTTAATTGCTTAGTGGTCTGTATAGACAGTTACTTTCGTACCTACAAGATAAGATCGAAACTTGTCAAAAGCAAATACAATCGCAAGTAGCTCTTTTTCTGTTACCGTATAGTTCAATTGAGCTCATGTAAGAGTCCGACTTGCATAGTAGATGGGATGAAAAACTTTATTCCTTCACTGTCCCATGGCAGCCCCTATTGCGAACTCGCTTGCATCACACATTAATTCAAATGGCAAATCCCAGTCTATTGTGACGATTATGGGTGCTGTAACTAATCGACTCTTCAAATCTTTGAAAGCCTTTAAGCATTCATCATCGAACTTGAACATCGTGTCCTTCTCCAATAATTTGCATAAGGGTTTAGCAATTTTGGAGAAGTTCTTGATAAATCTTCGATAGAACCTGACATGGCCCAAAAAGCTCCTAACACCCTTTACAGATGTTGGAGGTGGGAGTTTCTTGATAACATCTACCTTTGCTTTATCTACCTCGATTCCATGTCTCGATATCCGATGCCCTAGAACAATTCCTTCTCGTACCATGAAATAACACTTTTCCTAGTTAAGTACTAGGTTTGTTTCTTTGCATTGCCTTAGTACCTTAGCTAGATTAGCTAAGCAATCATCATAAGTATCACTGAATACTGAAAAGTTATCCATAAAAACTTTCAAGTACTTCTCAACCATGTTAGTAAAAATAGACATCATACATCTTTGAAAGGTAGCAGGTGCATTACATAAACCAAATGGCATGCATCTAAATGCAAATGTACTGTACGGGCAGGTGAACGTTGTCTTGTGCTGATCTTCTGGTGCTACTGTATTTTGATTATACCCTGAGTATCCATCAAGAAAATAGTAATAGTCTCGCCCCGCGAGTCTATCTAACATATGATCCAAGAATGGCAAAGGAAAGTGATCTTTCCTAGTCGCCTTGTTCAGTTTCTGGTAATCAATGCAAATCCTCCATCCTATAACTGTTCTAGTTGGTATTAACTCATTATTCTCGTTCTCTACGACTGTGATACCTCCCTTCTTTGGCATGCACTGGACCGGATTTACCCATGAACTGTCTGAGATGGGATAAACGATACCCGCATCTAACCACTTGATAATCTCATTTTTCACCACGTCCTTCATAATGGGGTTCAGTCTTCATTGTCCATCAATTGTCCCTTTTTCGCCATCTTCCAGGATAATCTTGTGCATGCATACAGATGGCCTAATACCACAGATATCGGCTATGGTCAATTCGATAGCCTTCTTGAATTGTTTCAACATCAAGATGAGTTTCTCTTCTTGCTTAGTAGTTAATTCTACTAAAACAATCACAGGCAAAGTAGAAGCATTACCTAAATAAATGTATTTTAAATGTGAAGGTAATACCTTGAGTTCTAATTTAGGTGGTTCCTCGATTGACGCTTTTGGTTGGGTATACTCCCTTTTCTCTAACTCCAAAAATTCAAAGTGGGATTGCGGATTAAATCCCCTTCTAACAAAGCCAAGTATTCATCCTCCTCTTCATCATTTGGAGGATCTGATGTCAAAATTTGTTCCAACGGATCCTCAAAATAGTTGAGCTCCTTTTCCACTAATGAATCCTCTCAGTCGGATACTGCAGAACAATCATCAATTGTGTCAGGAAATCGCATAGACTTAAAAACATAAATGTTACCTGATCATCCTAAACACGCATCATAAGCTCACCCTTCTGCACATCAATAAGGGTCCTTCCGGTTTCTAAGAAAGGTCTTCCTAGGATAATCTACACTTCTTTGTCTGCTTCAAAGTCTAGGATAACAAAATCAGCAGGGAAGATAAATTTATATACACGTACCAATACGTCCTCGATTTTTCCTTCTGGATGTGCTAAGGATCGATCTGCTAGTTGAAGTGTAACCGTTGTAGGTCTAACTTCACCTATCCCCAACTTTCTAAATATTGACATAGGCATCAAGCCTTACCACAATATGTTGCTCCAATGTTGCAAGGTATGGTAAAACATCAAGGATCCTTCAGCTTTGGGGGTAGTTTGTCTTGAAGATATGCGATGTATTCCTTCGTCAGAGCTATCGTCTCAAATTTTCCAAGTCTTCATTTTTTGGACAGGATATCCTTCATAAACTTGACGTAGTTCAACATTTGTTCAAGTGCTTCAACCAACGGGATGTTGAGGTGAAGTTGCTTGACTACATCTAGAAATTTCTTGAATTGAATTTCCAGCTTTTACTTCTGAAGTCTTTGAGGGTAGGATGGTGGTGGTTTCTTTACTGGAATTAGTTGATTCATTTTTTGCGGTAATTTTGCATCTAACGGAGTTGTTAGTTAATCGGAATTAGCTGGTTCTGGAATTACCTTGTCGGGTTTTTTAGATTCTGGTTCTTGTGCAACTGGAATTTCAACACTCGGTTGAACTTCCTCTGAGTATTGAGCATCAACTGGTTCCTTTTCAACTTCGATAGTGTTGGGCTCTATTGTCTTTCCACTCCTCAATGTCAACGCTTTGCAATGCTCCTTCCCTGGATTCTTCAGATTCTCTGTATCACTAGGTTAAGCACCTTGTGGTCGGTTTCTGAGTTCAGTAGCCAGCTGGCCCACTTGATTCTCCAAATTCCTTAGAGTGGCATAATTTTTTTTCCATGTATGCCTTCAATAAATTCTCTAAGCTAAGGGATGATTCGACCTGAGCTGATTTCTAAACTTGTTGGGAAAAACTAGGCAGCTGAGTCGGTCTAGGTTGAGTGTAGTTGTTATTGGTTCCAGCCCTTTGGTTGCTCTAGGAAAAATTCGGGTGGTTCCACCACGATGGGTTATAAAAGTTGGATTGCAGTCCTTGCCTTCCTTGGTTTTGGTTCTGGTTACCCATGTAATATACAGATTCAGGGTTTGATGGGCATTCTTCGAACAAATGTCCCTCCCTATAATAAACACAGGCTATACTCTCAAATTGGTGAGGTGGTTGGGCTGCAAAACTGTTAGACCCATTAGTGGTAAGATTCTTAAGCATTGAGGATATTGAAGATACCTGAGATGCAAGTGAAGTTAGAGCGTCCACTTCATGTATTCCAATAACTCATCATCCTGACGTGGCTTGATTGGTTGGCCATTGATAATTGTTACTGGCGATCCTCTTGATGAATTCGTAAGCCTCATTATAAGACTTAGAAAGGAGAGCACCGTTAGCAGAAGTGTCCACTACCATCCTCGTGTGAGCATTAAGACCATTATAAAATGTCTCAAGTTCGATGCAATGCGGGATTCCATGATGAGGGCATTTCCATAATAGCTATTTGTATCGTTCCCATGCCTCATACAAGGACTCATCATCCATTTGTTGGAAAGTAGTGATCTCGTTCCTCAACTTAGCATTCTTACTAGGCGGGAAATACTTCATGAGGAATCTTTCGGCTAACTCTTGCAATGTAGAAATTGAGTTTGGTGGTAATGAATTCAACCAGGCTTGAGCTCTGTCCCTTAGTGAGTACGGGAATAGCTTCAATTGTAATGCATCTTCAAAAACTCCAGCTAATTTGAAAGAGTCGCTCACCTCCATAAATAGTCTTATATGAAGATGAAGATCCTCTGTAGGCATTCTACTGAATTGGCCCACCGTCTGAAGCATCTGGAACATGACTGGCTTCAGTTCAAATTGTTGTGCCTCAATTTTGGGTCTCCTAATACCCTGATTAAGATCATTAAAAACAAGCATTGTATACTGTCTCAAGGCTCTATCCCTATCATCAGCAATAAGGATAGGATTTTGAGCAAGCTTTGCTCCAATTCCTTGATTCATATTCTCAAAATTCATTCCTTCAGCCCTTCTCTGGTTCGCTTGTCTTCTTTGCTGTTAGAAAGATTGTTCAATCTCAGGGTCTATAGGGAGTAGGTCAATAATTCGGTCAATACTCATAAACACCTGAAATAATCATAGAAAATTAATTAAGTTAAAAATTAAACAGAAAAATAAACCAAAATGTAAAACTAAAAAATTCACAAATAATGACTTTTTGAAACAGTGCCCGGCAACGGCACCAAAAACTTGGAACGACGGAAAAATGTACAAGTGTACACAATCGCAACAAGTAATAAAGTGACAAGTAAATATCGAGTTATCGTACCCACAGGGACTGTAAAAGAATTATTTATGAAATTAATTGTAAAACACTTTGGTGAGGTAAAAATAATTTAGCTTTAAAAGATGGTCAAAAACTATTTAAAAACTAAATAAATGATTAAAAAAATAAAGGAGTTCTAATGCACGATTTCAAATAAGATTTAATCAAGGTAACATACTTGTGTTGGATTAATCATATTCCTTTAACTTAGAATTATTAAACTCATGTTTACACTGTTATTTAATAAATTCACAAAGAACCCAAAGAATTTGCTAACTTATGAACAAATTTAGATACAAAAATCCATTCATCTCTTGACATATCCCTATGTCAATTCAACCGACTAAACAGATTCTAGCAAGCAAACATGTTATTGCACATACATACTCATTAAATTGAACCAATCTCTTGCATATCCCTATGTCAATTCAAACGATTAATTAAATCTAATAAGCAAATAAAAGACTTTGTGAAGTAACAAGGTATCCCTACCTTGAAACAATTTAATCACAATAATCTTGCAAGTTATGCAAGGCAATAATATCGCCAGATACATTGCTAATTTACCCTTCAGATACCTTAGAAGAATAAACATGCAATGATTAAGTACTGTGTCAATTAATTACAATTTCTATCTGTTTAAATAATTAATTCATTAGTTACCTCACAGTCGTAACGCAATAATAACCTAGGCATGATTTTACTTAACCAAGCAATTTACCGAGGCCTATAACAGCATAAAAATCATTTTAACAATTCAAGCAGACAGAATATAATCAACCTAACAAAAACATAATTTAAGCTGAATTGATTAAAGTAACCATTTCAATAGCATAAATATTCAAAAACATGCTCGTCAAAACAACAACAAAAATTAAAGAGTTAGGGAACAAGAGGCAAATCCGGTGTTTCTCCGTGGCTTGACTAGTTGCTCCGTTCTTCGTTCTTCGTTGGCCTTGGCTATCAAGGTGGCTTATGAAAACCTAACTGCTGCTCCAAAATGGCTGACAGAAGCCTCTTTCCCAAGAGAAGAAATCGGCACTTCAGCAAGAGGGAATGGAATGGAAAAAAATGAGAGAAAAGTGAAAGAGGGAATGAGAGAATGATGTGAAGTGAGTGATGCTTTGAATGATCAGAAAGGGGTTGCTTTTATAGCTGATTGTGGCTGATAAAAATAGAAAATTCCAGCAGCCAAAGTGACCTCCCTTGGCCGGCCACACACATGGCAAAGTTGAGAGCTTCAACTTTGCTATTTTAAGCTTGGGCAAATCTATAAAGCCATAATTTAAGGTGGGGTTTGAATGAAATTTAGAAGTCTTTTGAGGGCCTTTTTGCAAGCATTTTTAATCAGATAAAATGGTGATTTGGGTCAGCATATGGATGGTTCTAGGCTGCCCATTTAGTGGCTGGTTTGGTTCACTCAAATTGGCTCGACCAATGCAGTTCAACTAGACCCTTTCTCATAATTAATTTAAAAATAATTTATTTAACCCACATTAAATGGGGAATAAATTAAAATTAATTAAATTATGAATTAATACACATTTTTTGACGTCTTAGGCTGGAAATTAAAGTGCCTCGATACTTCATATTGCTTCTTGGTTTTGTGCTTTCAGCAATGTCAGCCGAGCCAATTTTCGACCTTTGTGCAAATCTGTCGAAAATAGTCAAAATTAATCAGAGTTAAGTATAAAATTAAATAAATTCACCATGTTCATTTTTTTGACATGATTTAATTATTTTATAATATTTAATTATTTTTCGACAAGAATTTAATCGGATTTACATGAATTTAAGTAAATTGGGTATGAAAAAGTATATAAGTTTTTGTGTTTCCAGAAGACAACCTTCATCAATGAGGAAGGTCTCTTATGTTACCAGGTTATGCCATTTGGACTAAAAAATGCGAGTGCAACTTACTAAAGGTTGGTAAACAAGATATTCAAAGAGCAGATAGGTCGCGGTCTAAAGGTATACGTAGATGATATGCTTGTAAAAAGTGGATCCATGGAAGAGCATGTGCGGAACCTATCTGACAGGTCCATGATGTTAAGAGCCCACAGCATGAAGCTTAACCCTAAAAAGTGCACCTTTGGTGTACGAGCTGGCAAGTTCTTGGGCTTTATGATATTAGAGAAGTGAATAAAGGTGAACCCAGAAAATATTCAAGCTATCATGGAGATGCCCCCACCGCGAACTATAAAAGAGATCCAGCGGCTCACAGGCAGGGTGGTGACGTTGAACAGGTTTATCTCTAAAATGACAAACAAATGCTTACTATTTTTCAGGGCTTTAAGTAAACCCTTCTCATGGACGAAAGAATGTCAAATCGTCTTCAAACAACTAAAATAATGTGACAGCCCAAAATTGACCCTAGTCGGGATGTGGTTTCGGGACCACAAAACCGAGGCATAAAAATAATTTAAAATTTATTTTGATGCCTATGATATGTGTTAATTTGTGTGTGACATTTTTGATGTTTCGATTTAGTGTTATAAATGCGAATTTCGCTAGAAAGGACCTAGTAGTGAACTTTGAAAGTATGATAGGGAAATGTGTGATGACTAATTAAAGCATGCATGCAAAATAATGGACTTGCATGTCAAATTCCCCTTTATAGGTGGTGGCTGGCCATGACAAGGAGGATGGGCTAAACATGTCATGAAACATGTTTTGTTGGTGCATTAGGTGAAATAATAAACAAAGGTGTATGGGTGATAAAAAATGAAAAAAAATGTGTGTGAGTGTGGTAATCCCCCTTGCCGTGAGTTGAGAAAGAAGGAAGAAAAAATTTGTTGTGTTCTTCCTTTCTCATCCTTTGGCCGAAAATCATAAGGAGGAAGAAAGAGGATTTTTGCTTCATGCTTGGTTTAGAAGAGATCTAGAAGGTGATTTGGCTAAATTGGCATCAAGATTAAGGTATGTATGAGGTTGTGTTAGGAGTTTCATGCATGTTTTGGTTGCTAACTTGATGTGCATGTTAACCATGGCTCAAATCTTTGTTATGCCATGGAAATGGTATTTGGCCAAAGTTGTTATGGTGATAAAGCCATTGCATGCTAAGTGTGAAGCTTGATGATGATGCATGCAATGATGGATTGTCTACTCTTGAGATTTCTTTGTAGCCATCTTGAGTAAGACTTTGAGTTTTCTTTTTTGTTTAACCATGATTGAAGTTGAAAAGGGCATGATTGTCATATTCGCCATGATGCATTCATGAGCATGGTTCATGCTTCTTGCATGTTAGTTAAAATGTGTGTGTTTTGGATGGCTATGGACACCTTGAAATTCGGCCATCCTCATATATGTATATATATGTTTGCACATGATGTTTTGGTTATAAAGTAAGTGATGAATATGTTTGTTTAAAGAAGAAGATGTTGAAGAATGATTGTGAAATTGCAAGCACATTCGGCCTAGCACACATATGAGTGCTTGATGCTATATTACAAGTTTTGAGCTACAATATGCAAAGCATTAACTAGTAAAATGCATGCTGTTTTTGTGTGGTATTGAGTGCATAATTGGCCTCAACATGGACAAGTATATTCGCCTTAGGTAGCCTATTGATGGCCTTAGCTTTTCCTTGATGCTCGAATGAATTGTATTGAATTGCTTGATGTAGTATAAAATGTGCATGACCATTGTGTATTCAAGCTAAAGGGTGGCCATATGACCATTTAAACTCCTTGTCATATTCGCCATAAGCTAGCACAATGAGGTTTTAATAAATTGAATTTGTTTGAATTAGCTCAAGAGCTTAGAGGGCCACAATTGGACAAGGGAAGGAAAAAGTAATCGAATAGCCGTAAAAGCCGCTCGACAACATCCGAGGTAAGTCCTCAAGAAGTGACCTTACTTGAATTATGTGGAATGAAATATGGATGTATTGATTATTGATTTATGTGTGTATGAGTATTCGAATGATACCGGCTAAGTCCCAAGACGATTATGCTAGTGATTATAATTGTGTTTGAGCCTTAGTAACGAAAATAAATATGTATGTCCAATGATTATTGATGTATGTGTGCATGAGAAATTGAATGATATCCGGGCTAAGCCTCAAGACAATTATCTTGGAAATTATAACCGGTTAAGACCGGAAGGCAATTGTGCTAGTGGCTACATCCGGCTAAGACCAAGGCATTCGTATGAGTCATTCTATCCGGCTAAGACCAAGGCATTTGTGCAAATCGTGATATCCGGGTTAAGTCCGTGAGGCCTTGGTGCGGGTTACCATAACAGGGCTATGTCCCAAGGCGATTGAACGAGTAGCGACATCCGGTTAAACTCAAGGTATGTGATTTGAAAATTATAAGCTTGCTGGAAAATTTCAGCTAATGCACTTGTGAAATTTCCCAATGACAAGGTAAGTGCGGTGTGTGCTTTGCTGCTAGGAGTAAGAGCGTATGAATATCCGCTCCTATGATGGAACGAGTTATCGGCCTTAATGAAGCCGTTATTTGTGTATGAACATAAGAGTTGGGATGGTGAAGTAAGTATGATTATGTGAATGTGCATTAATGAAATGATGCATTTGGCTATGTGAATGTATTGCTTTAATTAAAGCTGATTATATTCCTTGAGACTTACTAAGCATAAAATGCTTACCCCGTTGCTTTGGCTCTCTGTTTTATAGATTTCGCCGATAGCAATCGGATTCGGGATCAATAAAGTCAAGTCATCCACACTATCAACGCCTCTATTTTGGTATAAATTTTGGTTGAACTTTGAAATGGCATGTATAGGACTACCCTTGTTGGTTTAAAAATGTGGCGATGTATATGTATACTGCCATGCGAAAATGGCTCGTAAAAGGAAGCATGAACTTAGACTATTTGTGGTTTGAATGTATATATATGGTGTCATGATGTGATTATGGATTGGAAATGGGAGTGTTGGTCACATGATCAGCCATTGGTATGGTTAAAATGATCATATGTGAACCTATGTATGGCAAGACTAGTTGGTTGATGGAGACTACAAAATGGATAAGACCTACCTTAAAACAGATGCTGCCAGCTGCAGTGACGTGAATGTGAAAATCACCAAAATTGTAGGAATGGTATTAAATAGTGAATAAGCTATGTAAATGAACCTTGATGAGTCTATTTTCATATGGAAGAAGCGAAATGGTCATAGGAGTTACATGTTAAGAGATATTGAAGCTATTGTGAAACAGGGCCAGAACGGTTTCTGGGTCCCCTGTCGCAACTTTAAAAATTTACTATAAATTATCCAGAAAGAATTAGGAGACATACCTTATATGTACAGATTCCATTTTGAGTCTAGTTTCATTAGAAACAAACGACACCAGCATTAAAGCCCTTTACAGAGAGATAATCAAGTTATACCGCGCGAAGGTCAGAGCAGTCGATCCCTGTAACATGGGTGACTTTAACTAATAAAATGTACCAATTGGCCAGACCAAAAATTCTAGAAATAAATCCATGGATGGATATATGAGTCTAAATTCAGGGAAAATTTACGAAACCGGTTTCCGAGTTTTGAAACTCGAGATATGATTTTTAAGGCGATGGTGACGCAGTTTTCCAGCCTGACTGGAAATGCCAAATTGGTGGGCAAAAATATGTGGACTTGGCTTGTTAACCCCTCGTGTCCGACACCGGCGATGGTCTCGGGTTCGGGGTGTTACAAATAATACCACAGTTTCGCCTCCCACTTCTAAGGTCACCTCAAACGGGAGAAACACTTCATCTTTACTTAGTAGTCTCGGATGAAACAATCGCAACTGTCCTAGTCAAATTTGAAGGCAGCCTCCAATTTCCAGTGTATTATGTCAGCAAGTCCTTCAACATGGCTAGCTTAGGTACACAAATATAGAAATATGCATCTACGCTCTAATCATTGCAGCTCGCAAGCTATGCCCATACTTCCAAGCCCACCCGATTATCGTGTTTACTAACAGCCAATGAAGGAGGTGCTCACCAAGGCAGACACCCTAGGGAGGATGAAAAAATGGAACATCAAACTCGTAGAGTTCGAGATAGATTTTACCCTGCAGATGACAATAAAAGGACAAGTGCTGGAAGATTTCTTAGTAGAGTTCTCGTTTGAAAGAAATAAAGACACAACAGGTAACATAGAATGTAATTTGAAACATTCAATAGTGAAGTACCTCATGAACATAAAGCAATATGTGAATACTAACAAAAATTAGCAAGTTAATGAATGGAAAATTTTGTGATAAAAATTACTACCCTAATAATTCTCACACTTTACAGAGAAGCAATACTCATTTTACATTTTTTATTAAAATTATCATTTGGGTTCCAAACATCAAACAACACAGCCGAATACGAAGCACTGATCTGGGGACTACAATGCGTCAATTAGGTGCCAAAAACTTGACCATCCAAACCGATTCCTAGCTTGTGGCAAAGCAAATACATGGCAAATATGAGGTTAAATAACTAACACTAAAATGATATCATACAATAGCAATTCAATTGCTGGAGGGATTTGACAAAGCAGAAGTCAGACAGCTCCCAAGGAATGACAACACACATGCAGATGCTCTGTCCAAGCTAGCATCCTCGGTCACCATTGAGCAGAGAGGAAAAATCCTGCTTGAACGTAAAGAAGCGTCAAGCTATGATGTTCCCCAAGTGCTCTTCACAACCCATGAAGAAACGTAGATGATCCCTATAATCCACGCACTGCAAGGTAAAGAGGAAAGCCAAGGCTGAAAAGAGCTCACAAAACAGCAACATAAGGCAGTGCAATCCACCCTCCTAAAGGGTATGCTATACAGGAAAGGGTTTTCATACCCACTACTGCAATGCCTTTCTCTATCGAAAGATGAGTATATCATGAGAGAAATCTATTAGGGCATTTGTGACAATCATCTGGAAGGCAGGTTGCTAGTGCAGAAAATACTCATACAAGGATATTATTGGCCTACTATCTATGAAGACACCCAACACATGGTCTGCAAATGTGACCCTTGCAAAAAAAAAGATACCAGAATACAACAACAACTAGTAAAACTTTTTAAAGTCATGACAGGACCTTAGCCTTTTGTGACATGGGGGGTCGACATCCTCGGATCATTCCCCATATACATGGTACAAAAGAAGTTTATTATAGTAACTGTTGACTGCTTCAACAAATGGACCGAGTAACAGAAAGGCAAGTAGAGTCATTTATGTGGAAATTAATTTTTTGCATGTTCAAGATGCCTCGCACAATTATCATGGACAATGGCACATAGTTCGAATGGAAGTTCTTGAAATTTTGTATCGACCTCCATATATATTTGTCTTAAAGCTCGGTGAAAACCCCGCAAACCAATGGCTAAGTGGAGGTTACAAATAAGAAAATTTTAACTGTGCTCAAGAAGAAAGTAGGCGAGCTACAAGGGGCTTGGTTGGAAGAGCTACTAGGAATCTTATAGGCATTGGAAACCATGCCTCACCCTATAGCGGTTGAGACAACCTTTTCACTCGTCTATGGTGCAAAGCCATCATCCCTGTAGAGATAGGTCTAAGATCGCATAAAATGCAACACTTCAACGAAGTAGCTAATGAAGAGGCCCTGAGACTCAATATTGACTTAGTCAATAAGCTCATAGAAACGGTTAAGATAAAAAATACAGCCCATGCCCAACAAGTATCTCACTACTATAACTCCAAGGTCAGAGGAAAGTAGTTTAGAGTAGACGACCTCGTGCTAAAGAACACTGAAGCTAGCTTGCTCGCTGCTTAGTTACATCATCACCCCCACCCTGATCCTAATCAGTAGGAGCAGCATTCTCAATAGTTGGAGTAGCAACCACAACATCCTCATTCACTGAAGGAGGCACTGAAGTCACGATGTCACCAACAGCAGATGGAGCCAGGTCCGTAGTGCCAGAACCCTTCCCCTCCTCTACAAAAAGCTCCCTCCTCCAAGTGGCCACGTACAAATCCCAAGTAGACCTAGAGGGTTTAAAGACATCAATGGCCAAACTACTCGTACCCATGTCTGCAAACACGTTGAAATCCACTTTGCGGACATCAAATGGGCCACAGGCAACTTAGGTATGCAAGAACAGGTTCTCCTTGAAACTTTAAAGGGAGCCCAAGATATTTTGGAAAGTTTGCTACTTGAAAGCTGCCAGTGCCTCCCCCTACTTTCAAGCGTAGTATCCACATGCTCTTGACAGTCCCTGATGATCATTTCCACTTCGCTAGAGTGCCTCACAGTGAACTTCTTCAGCTCCACCCCCACGATTATGCATCTCTCCTTTTCGACAGTGAGCTCAACTCCACACTCCTCCACCTTCATTTCCATCATCGCCAGGCTCTCAGTAAGGACTCCATGTTGCTCATTTATTATTTCATTTTCTTCTCTTACCTTGTTGTACAGCTCGAGTACCCTGTCTAGCTCAGTGAGCTCCTTATCACGGGCCTCCGTATACCTCAGGCCAAGAGTGCTTGCCTCAGATAGTAGGCAGCATAAGGATGAGAGGAAGTGATCCACCTCAACAGACACCCTTTCAATTGCGAGAGCCATCAGAGAATCTTATCAAGTAGGGGAAAGGGGAGTATCCTTGGTAATGGTTATTGGTGAGCTCGTATTACCAACAGTGGGCAAGTTCATTGGAAGGGAAGAACAGATGGGGTAACTATAGTAACAGGGACTCTACTATTAGCCCTCCTCTTCTAGCAGTGCTCTAGTTGAAGACCACCACATTCCTCTTCCCTAGAGGAGTTGACACGTGTGGCCTTACTGTCTTGTGCCTCTTGCGACTATTACTTATTAAAGCATCAATTTCTATGGCTTCGTTAAGCTCGTGTGAGATGTTGTCGCTGTCAATGTCGCTTGAACTAGTTTTGTTGCCTTGATTGCCCCCTGCACCACCAAGAACCTAAAGATTAGTAGAAATAAGTGACGAGTATTTCCTCCAACCCTCTCCTTTTGCTCAAATTTTAGGAGGTCAAAGGGACGAAGCACTATCCTGCAATAGTGGTAGAAGTAGTTAGCAGGCTCCCATAAGTGCCCCATCAGTACTATCCCATATATATCACAGTAATCGTGGGGCCAAGTGCCCCTCGTTAGTCATCCAGCAACCGACCACACAACCTTCTGATTGTCACCAGCCTTCTAACCATTCAGTCTAAGATCCTCCAGAGAAACTATTAGTTAGAACCTTTCTAGGGCTAGCATGCAACCAAAGCACTATCTATGATACTGTACAACAGCCTCATCAGTTGCGAGCCTCCTCTAGAAAGTTCGCATATTCTTGCTAGGGGAGGACCATCTGGTGGGATACCCAAAGCCCTTTCTTCAGGCGAAGATTCTTGCACTAGTTTTTGATAATCGTTTGCCTCTTCCAATGGGGGGAAAATAGTATAACCCAGCGGACTCCCCCACATCGGTCCCTTTCAACTGATATAGATGCTGGAAGACGAAGAGCATAGGGACCTCACCTCAGTGGTGGTAGTAGAGGAAATATGCCATCGTGAACCACCAGGAGAAACTGGAAAGCTGGCCAAAAGTGAGGTTGTAGTCGTTGAGGAGACTGCGAAAGAAGGGGTGCAGAGGAAGGTAGAATCCCATTCCAGAAGATGCAACTGAAGTAGAAAGCTATCCTTCGTCACCTCACACACACGTTGTGACCCCAAGGGAATATAAAAGTCATAAGAGAAGTGGGAAAGCTCGATTCCCTGCACAGCCAGAGCCTACTTTATCTCCTCTGGTACTGTAGTGCAAGCATAGGGTTTCTAAGTCACAATGATTGGAATTGGATGAACCGAGACAATCTGGCTATGAGCTCATTTCATTAGTACCATTCTGCGAACAAAGTAAGAAAGAAAATAGATATCAGAGTTAATAAACAAAGAAATTCGTGAGATTACCTCGATTTTGATTTGCAAAAAAAGCCAAACAATGAAACCTAAAACCCCGACCTTCCCCATTTTAAAGAAAAACCCTTAAAATCGTTTGAGTAACCAGAAATGAACCAATGGCCAAATGTGCACACCTAATGCATGGATTCTTATGTGGCAAGGCAGCTGTCATAATGGCATGCCAAGCAAGCTGTGTTTGAAATGGACTTAAGACCCGTCACTTTATAACGACCCTTAGGCCCACCATGGGGGACTGAATTGTTAGGATTTAGGAACCGATAGAACGATTTATTGATTGGACCTAGACCTCCCACTCGGATAAACTTGACTCGGAAGAAGAATGTTTACCTACAGGCACAGTTAATTGAGGGCCTCACAGGAATGCAAGATGTTCATGGAGAAAGCTCGCGTAAGCCTCATACAGACAATGTCGCAAAAGGGAGCTCACGTAAACCTCGCAAGGATGAGGTCGCATGCCATGTCTGTAAAGAGGATCCCCTTCCTCATGATTGGTAGGTGCGAGGTTCGCTGGGAGAGTTAGTCCCAGGGTCAGAAGGACCACATGCTTCATAGACAAATCTCCAATAAGCTAGAGGAGGCCCAAAGAATTTTTGCACCAGGGACAGGGAATGTCAGTACCCTTGGCCCAAAGGCTAATACAAGACAGAGGGCCCTATTGTGAGCTGTAATAGTACCAGTAGTAATTATCTATAAATAAATACCCCCTGTGTTTCCCTTAATACAACATAAGCAAGTATTACTCAAGGTTTAATTTGATTACTCAATCTATTCAGAAATGGATACAGAACCTTTTATTTTATATGCATTATTCAAAGTTTAATTAGAAATCAAATGCATATTTAAATACATATTATAAATAAATACTAATTGTTTAAATATTTTATTTTTAAAATTATTTTAACCGATTAGTCTGTGAGTCCTAAATTAATTCATAAGTCAACTTATATCGCTAATGGCAAAATGAAAAAATTAATATCATAACCAATTTAAATAAATAATAAAACAATAAAATTAAAAAATACAAACGAAAAATAATATGGAAATACAATAATGTCAAAAATACAATAATACATTATTTGTTATTTAAATCAGGTCAAATCAATTGATTGAACTAAAATTGACTCTGAAACTATTAAGAGAGATAAAATGATTCACCTACTAATTTATATAAATTCTAATGCATTAACAATTCTTATTTTTGTGACATCATGTCATCTTTTTTTATATCCATTTATATAATATTTTACATAATTTAAGTAATAAAATTTTTAAACTTAATCCAATAAAAATAATCAAAATGGAAATTAAAAAAAACTGAATTTAAACGATGTTACCTTAATTTTTTCCCTCTCGCTTTCCCTCTTTATTATTATTATTTTTCTGTTCTGTTCTGTACCTTTCTCTCTTTCATTGATTCTCCTTCTCCCATTACGCTCGACCCCAACGTAAAAGAGAGAGAGAGAAAATATACCCTCCATAAAATGTGGCTCAAACTTCAAATAATAAAATGTGATAAATAATTTTGATATATCAATTAATAATAAAATGGCATATTATCACTAATATAAAATTAAAATGCTAATTGAATTAAAAATTATTATTAACTTTATTTAAACATAATTAAAGTTTTGTGTTTTCTGTTTTGGATTTCAAGTTTTATTTTTTGTATTTATGTTAATAATTATGATTAATATCGATTTAAAAATACAATTATTTATATTTATTTTTAAACCTTTAAATATTTTATATTTTACACTTATGACGAGACTAAATTACCAATAAATGCCAAAATTATTTGAAAGTCACTAGATTAGGCCAAATTTTGGAATAATTAAGGAATAGGTCGATTTTACAAAATTTTAGATGAAATTCAGGTGATTTATAGAAAAACGCTTCCAGCTAGAAACGCTTCCAGTTGGAAGCGCTTTCTACCACATTAGCACTAAAAGTGACAACAAAAATATTTTTTTTATTTGGTGTCACCTATTAATATGGAAACAAAACTTACAAAACTGGTCTTTATATAGACCCTAAGTCTTATTTCCCTGATTTTCTTAAGCAATGTGGGGTATGAGATATGGTTAGATATAGACTCATAATTCATTTACTACTTGTTCCGAGACAATGTGTGTAATACCCCAAAACTCGGCCCAGAAGTTTCGACCGGATCTTGGAGGTCACATTGGCCACTGAAATGACTTATAACATAAAAATCGTTCAAACTTTACAAAACCTTTTCTGAAAACAATGTTGCTCATGCATAACAAAATTCGACAGTAGACTCTACTTATGTTTTGGAAATATTAGTTTAGTTGTTGCTAAGATTAAATTAAGACCAAATTGATATTTCCTTATCCGGTTGCAAATATTTTAGATTTAGTAAATCGTTAATCGAAGTTTTAAAATCGGTATTGCAGTGGAAAATATGACATCGTACTTTAAAAAAAACATAAATTATTACTTAAGAACCGAGAGATTATTAAGGTAAGTAGTAATTTTGTTGGCTAAAATCCATACATGAAATCACAAATTTAGTTCAAAACCAAAAACCCTTACCACAATTTATAAACTTATTTACAAGTCCATTTGAACGTGAAAACTTATAACTTAGGAAAAAAATTATTAAAATCAAACCAAAATGAAAATATCTCAGACCTCTGATTAGCTGAGTCCAAGACCTAACCATGCGAGTTCACTGAAAAAGTAAATTAAAGGGGTGAGCTGCAAAACTCAATGCGAGTCTAAAACACATGTAAATAAGTAGAGTTGAATTATCAAGCAAACATTCAAACATATGGAAATCTCAAATAATTCATAATAGTTAAACATATTAAATAAGCAGTTCAATTCACAAATGTTACACATTCATATAAGTAGAAAATACCAAAATATGTGACAAATACAAATGAAACCCGCCCAACCATTCATACACACTAACTCCGTCCAACCTACACACCAAATAGGGTACTCTAGACCCCTCAATCCTCTACAAACAAAATTTGAGTTATAGTGGACTTGTCCAACCGATACACACCTTATTGTGGTCGTTTTCCACTTGCATGTTATGTAATCAAGCTACCAACATTGTTGCAGATTAATCGCCGAATTATACAATTTAACTGCCAAACAAACTTCCTTATTATGATAATGCAGTTTAACTGCCAAACAAACTTCTGCTGAATTAAATATTTTTTTATATCTTAATTATATTTCTTTTATATTATATTATATGTTATATTGATTCTATTAGTATATTTATTATAAATATAAAAATGTAAGGCTGCAACAGGGATGTAATTATAAGAAGAACTCAGTGTCGATCGAGCACTAAAACCACCTAGCATCCTCGATTCAAAATGCAACATCTTATGCTCATCATCACCCTTCATCATCATGACCTCCCTCTTAACAACTTCAATGTTCGAATAAGTTTAGTAAGACACGACGCAATATGCTCAGGGGAGAAATTGTCGATACGATCATCCCATGTTGAAAATTTGGCCTTCAAATTAGCCTTGCATGGTTGTCCGACTTCGTCACGAGCTTAGTTATATTTCTTTTATAATAAATATAACAATTCATTATATTATAAAATTTTTTATTTTATATATATATTTTATTTATCTATATCTTGGTTCTATTTCTTTTATATTATATGTTATATTGATTCTATTAGTATATTCTATATTAACATAGTAATATAATATTACTAACATTACTGACTCCATTTTTACTTTCTAGTTTATTTTATATTTTAGTATATTTTACATCTAAATTATATAGAATTTTTTATATAGATCGATTGATTTAATGGATTTAATATAGATTAAATTTATTTCTATTTATTTTAGAGTTCTAACTAGAGATAAATTATGTAGTATTTAATCTTATGTTGTTAATTGAAAGAGTAAGCAATCCTACATTGTCTAGGAACAAGCTACAAATGGATTATGAGTCTATATATACCCATATCCCACATCCTACATCGCTTAAGGAATTAAGGAAAATAAGACTTGGGATCTATATAAAGGCATGTTTTGTAAGTTTTATTTTCTGATTATGAGTTTATATATATCTATATCCCACATCGCTTAAGTAAGCAATCCCACATCCCTTTTATTAACTCCCTTTTTGTCGAGATTTGATTTGGTTAGTTGCCTGACTATGTTTCATTACTTATATTGAACTTTACTTTGTTCTCTAAAAAAATAGAAAAAAAAATGAAAAAAAAATTGATTGAGTTTGAATTCATAGCCTCATTGTATTGAAAAGCTCTTTTTTATTATTTATTTCTTGTCAAGATGAATTCTTTTAATTTAGCAACTGGTTTTTTATTGTTTAGTAACTTATCAACTCGACTCTCAGTTATAACTAACTTTTCTAACATTTTCCATACCCTTCACCTAAGCTCCCATTACAACCTTGTAAACACCAGTTGATTGGTGTGTCATCTCATTTATAGTGGTGGAGATTTGATTTTCAAGCAAGCCTATGGTAATAACATTTCTCATTTAACTGTTGAGTGCACATTATTTGAACCTTAAACACTTTTAATGATTTCAATGAATCTTTAGTGAGGATGTTATTTCTTGTTGAGTTTGAATTTCAAGTAATTTTTGAGATAGAGGTTATGCCTAATGGTTTAAAGCTTTAATTTTTTGCTTGGATTGCTTGTACTGTTTAGTGTTGTTTTAGTGTGAATTTCCAATGCGTGATTATCTGTAAATTAACCTTAGACATTATTGGTGAAAACAATAAATTGAGAAAAGTTAACTTGATTGTGGGTTGAGGATTTTACATGAGGACAAGCAAACACTTAAGTGTGGGGATATTTGATAAATGCTAAAAGTAACATGTTTTAATCTCATTTTTAATGCGCTTTTGGGTGATTATTCGATGTTAATGGTGGATTTTATGCTCCTAATCCTTCAAATTCATTTTTTTATACTTAGAAGATCATTTAGGAGTAAAAAAACAAGTGAAAATCAGAGGAAGTTATAGAACCCACACAGGCTGGACCATTCCACACGGCCTAGACACATGACCATGTGAGCCACATGGGCTGCCACACGACCATGTGGTAGGCCGTGTCGATTTCGTGAATTGCACTCCAAACAGCGAAAAAATGTGTTTTTAGGGTTTTTGGGCATTCTAAGACCTATATATGACAAAAATAAGAAGCTAGGAGTGAGCTGTCATAGAATATTCAAGAAAACAACTCAAAAAACACCATTGAAGTCGATTTTGAAGTAGATTTCCATCAAGATTGAAGATTCCCTTTTGATTTCCTCAGAGATTATTGTGAGTTTCTTTTTTTCGTGTTATTATACTGTATTTTGGATGTTTTTATTTTCTAGAATGAACTTATTTTCTAAATACATGGGGAGATGAACCCTATGATGGATTCTGTGATTTGATTTTTATTTCACGCAACAAATACTTAGATCTTGTTCTCAATTATGTGTGCTTAATTCTTGGGTTAATATTTCTAAACTATTAATCCATGCCTGATGTGATTAAATCAAAAGAGGAATAGACCCTATTTAAAAGTAGATTTAGTGTAATTGAGTGGAATTGCATGCAATTTTAGAAATTAGACAACATAAATCTACTGGATTAGAGTCAAATCTGATAGGGTAATCCATAAATCAAGTTAATGCAATAATAGGGTTTTAATTAGAAAGAAATTTTAATTACTCAACCTAGAGTCAATTGCTCTTATACTTGAAGAGAGACATTAGCATACTTTAGGGATTTCTATGAATCAAAATACTAAGTGAATAAATTGCATAATTTAGATTGATAATGACAGATGAAATCTTGGTGAATTATTTCCTGGGTATTATTTCACTTTTTGTTTATTATTCGATTATTTCTTTGATTTGTTATTTGTCACATTCATAGTTAATTAATATAGTTAATTTTAGTTTTAATCAATCACTCAAATTTATCAGTTAAATAATAGAAAGAAAATAATTACTAATACTTTTAGTATTCGTGAGAACGATATTTTTGCTCACTGTAGCTATACTATTAATTGATAGGTGTACTTGCTTTAGTCAAATTTTTAATTGGTTTATGAGTGCATCAACCGAAGATAGGCCTAGTCATGCAACATTATATGAAGAAAAAGCAACGTGTTGGCTTGAAAAGTAAATTTGAGTTTGTAACACCCCTTACACGATCTAGTCGCTAAACCCAAACAATTGAATGTTATAGACAAATATGGACATTTACATTCATTTATAGTTCAGAATTTCAATTCAATACCAATTTGCCTTATATGATCAAGTATAACATGAAATACAATTAATTTTGGGTTTAAATCGATCTTACCAAAGCTTTAAATTAACCCGGTATCAATCAAGGATCAATTTGAAACAAATACAAAAATATAGGAAAAATTTGCAATAGGGGTCTCACGGCTATGTCCCCTATCTGTGTGGAAGGTTGAGGGCGTGTGGGCAAGCTGTGTAACAGCCTGATATCGTGTGAGGCTAGAGTCGCGTGACCATCAGAATAAACCATGTAACTCACTAATGTCGTGTGGGTTAAAACTATAATTATTCAAAAGATGTCACACGTTCCTGTCATCGAAACATGTAACAAATTGTGGTCGTGTGCACCAATTATCACCCAAAACATACAGACCACACAGTCGTGCCATATGCCCATGTATGGCACACTGTCATGTGTCAGATCGTGTATACTTGGAGAATCCTTTCAAAACAAGCTTTATATTCCTAATTCACTTGAGCCTCAAGAAACTATTATACCATTTTTCAACCAATTCAAAAGCATCAAAATCATGCCAAAAACATCACTTATACCAACCATCCAAAGTGCCTAACCAATATGCCACAATTGACATCTTAAATCAATAATTCAAAATAAACCAAATTACTACATTCAACCCATTTCAATATGCAGTCAAAAGCACCTCAATACAATCAACGAATTTACATCTACTTAGCCATTCAAGCAACCTCAATTCAACCTTATAAGCGTGCACTCTTCCATACCAATTGAATAGTGCATTATCTAATCAAATTTTAAATATATGTACCAATCCATTAAACAAGATGACATTGCCATCATTGATTGTCACTAAACTAACTATTAATACAACAAAGGCAAGCGCACCTATCGAACAATAGTATAGCTATAGTGAGTAGAGAATATCATATCCACGAGGACTAAAGGTACTAGTAATTACCGTTTTTCTATTATTTAGCCAACAAGTTGGAGTGATTGTTTTTGATCTAAAAATTACTAAACTAATCTAACTAAGAATGCAACAGAAAATGAAATAGAAAAATAATATAAGATAACTAATGAGATAGACAATACCCAGGAAAGAATCCACCTAGACTTCACCTATTATTATGAATTTGAATTAAACGATTTATTCACTTGTATCTTGATCCATAGAAATCCCTACATTATGTTAATATCTCTTTCGAGAGTAAGAACAACTGACTCTAGGTTGATTAATAGAAATCTCTTTCTAATTAAACCCCTATCGTTGCATTAACTCGATCTATAGATTCCTTTATTAGATTTGACTATAATTCGGTAGATTTACGTCGTCCTATTTCTGGGATTGCATGAAACTCCACTCAATGATGCTAGATCTACTATTAAACAAGGACTTTTTCTCCATTGAACTAAGCACATTAAACATGAATTAATATCCTGGAAATATTAAAACAAGAAATAAACATACAAAATTGAGAACAAGAATAAAGTATTTATCGCGTAAAATAGAAATTAAATAATAGGATTCATCATAGTTTTAATCTCCTCTAGGTATCTAGGGGATTAATTCATAATCCTGAATGAAAACATCCCAGAGTCGAAAAAACCATAAGACATAAAGAACTTAATAAAACTTCAAAAGAAATTAAAATAAGATCTCCAATCTTAATGGAGATCCGCTTCTGAGTTGGTTTTGATGGTGTTCTTCAAGTGTTTTGTTCAATCTTCTTTGATTTCCCCTTTAGGTCTTCTTCTAATTGGTATTTATAGACTTTAGAATGCTCAAAAAGCCTAAAAATTGGGTTTTCTCGCATATTTTGAAAGCAGGGTGTGAAATCGACACTGGCTGGCACATGGATGTCTGGCTAGCCCGTGTGGCTCACACGGGTGTATGGCCAGCCTATGTGGAAATGCCTAGACCGTGTGGATCCTGAAAATAGCTTTATTTGTCTGATTTTGGCTCTTTTTTGCTCCTTTCGCTTCCAAATGCTCTCCTAAGTATAAAAACATGAATTTCAAGGATTATGAGCATCAAATTCACTATTTTACATAATTAATCATCCAAAAATGCATTAAGAATGAGATTAAAATATGTTACTTTTATAATTTATCAAATATCCCTACACTTAAGCATTTGCTTGTCCTCAACCAGAATCCTCAAATCATATTAAAATTAATATTTCTTAACTTGTAATTCCCATTAATAATGTTTCAAAATAATTCATAAATAATCATGCATTGACAATTCAACTAAAAGAGCACTAAATTCTCAAACAATCCAAGCAAATATTTTTAAACACGAAAACATAGGTGTCTCCCTTTATTTAAGTAGTTACCTTTAATTCAAATATATAAGAATTGACATCCTCACTAAAAATTCACTCAAATCACTCAAAGTGTTTAAGGTTCACAAATAAGCACTCAATATTAAACAAGAAATTTCATTACTATAAGCTTGCATGAAAATCAAATCACCACCACTATAAAATGAGATGATACACAAATCAAAAGGTCTTTAAGAGGTTGTAATGGAGTTTAGGTTAAGGGTGTGGAAAAAGGCTAGAAAAGTTGGTTATAATCAAGATCGAATTGATAAATTACCAAACTAGAAAAAATAAACAAGTGTTGAATTAAAAACAATTACATCAATAGAGAACTATTCAAGAATAAAAACAAGCTTCTTCTCAAAATATGAATTTAACTGTTCAAGCTCAATCAACATAGAACTAAATAATAATTAATATTTTTTTCTTTTTTTCTATTTATTTATGTAGAAAAATTAGAAATAATTTAGCAAATAAAACAGAAGAGCATAGTTAAGCAACTAACCAAATCAAATCTCGACAAAAAGGGAGTCAATAAAACGGGTTATGTGTTATGTGTTATGCGTTAACATTAATGGGTAAATCAAGAAATGGTGTGTTAGGCTCAACAGGGTTCACTAAGGGTTAATCATGTAGGTAGGCTTTTTTATGGGATAAGTGGGTTAAAACCTAAATGCCTTTATTATCTCAGAATATCAAATCAAAGGTGTCGTCTCGACATGTATAATCGAAGCAAGTTCTAGAATAACACATCAAATTGACATACTCAAAACCAATAATAAAATGAGTAAGAAAAATGTATGCTTTAAAGGCTCAAAATCTCACAAAAATTCATGGTTTTTGATGTCAAACTTGCAAATTTAAATCTTCAAGATAATACCTTAATTCAGGGAAACAACCTAAAATTTTTAATTCTGAAAGTAAACTCATCATGCTTGATTTTCTCATGTCTTAAAGTTTAAATCAATCAATGCACAAATATCTACAAATTAATCCAAAACATATCAACAAAAATTCCAAATCGACTAAAATTCAGTCTAATGGAAGTGTGAGAAAATTACTTAAATACAATACATAATTCAAGAGTTTTTTAATAATTATATAAATAACCTCCCCATACTTAAGAGGTAATTGTCCTCAATGTACAAGACAAATATAATCACAGCATAAACAAAGTATCATAAGAGAGAGAGAAAACTGAAAATGCCTTGAATATTGGATGAATTTGCTAGAATGGTGAAAAGTGGAATTGTAGACAAATCTAAATGTAGTGTAGGATTCCAAGTGAACTAATAAGAAATTAAACAGAAATAAGAAAGAAGATGAAGGGGTTATAACTCGATTAGAAACAACTATAAAAATATAGTTCAAAAGATAATAATTAAAAAAATACAAGAAAATAAAAATAAAACAAAACAATTAGGAATAGAAATAAACATAAACATATAAAAAAGAAAATAAAAAAGAAAACAAATAAAATCAATGATCCTCATCGTCAGAGGCATCAGTAGGATGAGTCGCCAATGCTAAAGAGGAGATATGGAGGTGTTGATAGATCTGCTGCAATGTACCGTGGATACTGTCGAACCTCTAAAAGCAATGATGCTCGACGCGAGTGAACCGCTCGGAGAGGTCCTCTAAGGTAGTAGTAGATGAAACAGGATGGTGACTCGAAGGTGGAGGATGAGGTGGGTCCTCGTGATGAACAGGGACATCATTAGGGAAGTCCTTAGGCTCATCCTGATGGTCCAAATAAGATAATCGATACTAAGGAGGATCCATTCCATACAATCACTCGATCATCCTCATATGGGTCATGGTCGATATTCCCTGTGGGGACATCTGGCCGACGAGTGTAAGCGAGGAGGACTGCTCTGGTGTGTCGAGGAGACTGAAGTGTCAAGTGAGTCGAGCCACATAAGGGCCTAAACAGATAGGATCCTTTCTACTACGCTCTGTCTAATGGTGAAAGGCGAGAGCGATGAAGTAGGCTAGAAAAAAAATATGCCCCATGGCCATGCTCTATAGAAAATATGCATCGGTGGTACTGACGAATCTAGTCCTCTCTCTCCTACCAGTCAATGTGTAAGCCAACAGGGCATGAATATACCGTAAAATAGGACTGAGAGAAGTCACCTTCAAGCGACTCGGGTCATAAGGTGTCGTACTAGCCGTAAGGTCTATCCAACAAAGAGATGGCAAGTAGTGGGTGTGCCGGTGTAAGTGGAGAAAGTTCTTGGTACTCATAACTCTTTAGTGTATAGTCCCAAAGTAGCACTGAATTCAGGGACACTCATATGTCGTGCCGAACTCAGGGACACTCATATTTCGCGCCAGGCCACCGAGCTGGAAAGTGATAGTGCCCGACTTGTCATGGGTCGTTATCACATACTGTAGCGTAAATGTTGAACAAAACTCAAAGTGAGAGGTGGGCTTGATAATAGAGAAAAACTAGTCCTATGGGGCTGTAGCAATGATGGCGCTCACATGATCAACTAAGTAACCTACTCCAAAGCAGCCTAACCAATACAGCGCCTGAAAATGAGTGGTCATAGTCAAAGTAGTTGAAATAATTCCTCTTGGAAACCTGTTGAAAATCAGATATAGGGGTGGCGGGCCTCGGCGGAAGCGCTTGAGGAGGAGGTCACGCCAGGGGTCTTCCACTTTTTCGAAGTGGGGACGACAACCTTGGATTTGCATCAAGTGTTCGTCATGAGTAATCTGCAAAAGAGATGACCAAATATTAAAACCAAATAAAGCAAATAGTCAAACCAAGCATAATAGAGACAATCTAATAACGTATGGAATAATCAAAGTCAATTAGCAACAACTCAACAAAAGAAAATAAATCGATAATGAAAATAAAATAGATAATGATCCTAAAAGACTACCAAAACAAATAGGATTTAATATTAAACAATCAAGAATAAACAATACGAAAATTAATGATATGATAGGAAGAATCAAACAAAATTAATAAATTCCATAACAAGAAATGATAGTGCAAAAATAATAAAATAACAAAGTACTTTAAATAGACTATAGTAACTAAAAAATAAAAGTAATAGTCAAAAAATAAGAAAACCAAATGTAATAGGTTGGATAAGAATAAAATAAGACCAAATAAAACAACTAAATATCATAAATAAGAGAAAATAAAAATCAAATGAAGCATAATGATAAAATAAATAAAATAAAAATAATTAATAAAATAAAACAAAATGAAAAAGGGCAAACAGTGGGGAGTGACAGATAGTGGGATGGTGGTGGCGACCAGTGATTCACATGGGAGAGGCACAGACAGTGGTTAGAAGGCAACGCGGCTGGGGTATGGGTCGTAGGTTTTGGCCATACGGTGAGCAGGGGAAAGGGAAAGGGAAAGGGAAAGGGAAGGGGTGACCGTACGCGTGGGTGCATTTATGGGGGTAGGAGGGAGACGAGGGGGCGTGGTCGGTGAACGGGCTGGAGGAGAGGGAGGAAGAATCGATGAGGTGAGGGGAAGAGTGGGGGAGGTGGGCGTTGGTGCTCGACCAAGTGATGAGGAGTTGTGCAGGCTGTGGTTGTGATGGAGGTTGACAAGGCTACGGGTGGGTTTGCAGTTAGGGGGAAGGCCGAGTTAGGGTGTTAAGGAGTAGTGGCTAGGTGTTAAAAAGGAAGAAGATGAATGTAAAAAAAATAATTTAGAGTTTGGGGTTAAAAGGGGGACACAGTCGTGTGAGGGCCCATGTTAGGCCATACGACAGTGTCAGACGCTCGTGTGTATTTAAAATACCAATCCAATCTTTACACGACCTCGGACATGCCCGTGTGTCAAAGCCCTGTGATGTCTCCTTCGTTTCTCCCACGTCCGTATGGACTCCTACATGCCCGTATTGCCCGACCGTGTGCCTCGCCCAGGTAACTCTCTAACTTAATTGAAAATTGAAAAAATTAGCTCTAAGTTTCACAAGGCCTAGGACACGCTCGTGTGTCCAGTCCGTGTGAACTATTTTAGGCTGTATCTCCATCGAATGTTTTGAAAAATAAAGCCCCAGGATCGACATGGCCAAGGACACGTCTGTGTTGCTAGAATGCCGGTGCCCCCAAGACGTAGCGAAAAAATAAAATTTCGGCAATCCAAACCATGGATCCATGTGCGAGGACCCAGTTGAGAATGAACAGAAGAATTCCCCAAAACTATTTTTGAGAGATTTCTTTGCTTGACGGCTGCTAGACCACAAAACTAGGCTTTCGGTGTAGTTTTAATCCTTGCATAACTCCCCTTTTAAATTGGTATATTTATATCGACTCTTAATTCAAAAAATTTTAAAATAAATAAATATAATAATGTTTTAACTGAAAATTATAATTACATTAATTATAACAAAAATTTCAGTAAACTATATTTATTTAAATTTATATACGAACCAAATTCATATATTAATAGAATTATGTTCTCATTATGTGTACAACATCCTTGTACATATAATATGTTTGATATTTGATTGCCCAATTAAATTAATTCTATAATTAATTTAATTCATGTGACAACCACACACAATACCAACTATGTTTTATTCCGATCATCTCAACCATATGGTGTGACCCTGTAGGTTCTTGTAACGTTAGCAGTAATACTAGAACGATTCTAATGTTACATACAATGAGTGGCATCTAGCAATACATCATTGCTACCTAAGTTAAAAGAAGTCATGATTCGACATAACCTTTTGTGATTTACCTTTCATGCATTAATCCGTAAGTCCTTTATCTCTGGAATGAACACAAGTCATGGAATAGTCACACTTGCATAGTTCATCTCATGTTTCTTGATATCTTGAGTAGACTATGATATACAAATAAATATGACATCTCATATCAACTTATTTGAGCATGGCCATGCATTTCTAGTCTTACTCAATCAAGTGGCCTAAGATATTACTCCCATTATGTAGGAGGGACCGATTCTATATTGATCAACCATATCCCTCTACATAGATTGTGGTATATCCAATATCAGCCTTTATAGAACAACCAGTTACGGTGTACATTTGACTATATCAAAATATACAACTCACGATGTTGGGATAATGATAATATCAAGTCTGAGGATCATATACATATTAATCACTATGAGTAATGTTGTGACAATTACATAATAATCCAAGAAACATACTCATAGTGGGTCAGTCCAATATGTTGTTCTCTAACACACATATTCATGCATTGATTTTGACACTCCATATCAATGACAACTCTTTATCATCAATAAACTACATGTTAGTCTTAATGCATTATTGTTGTCCTAGTCAACAATAATACTTGACTAAGGATGTTTTAAGAACAATCATATTATTCTCAGGACGTTATTATAAAACAGTTTATTTATACATACAGAAAAGAAACTAAAATAATAATGGAAACGCCTTATATTAACAAACATGGTAAATCAAGTATGCTATTACAACCATCTCATGATTTATCTTTGGGCATACTCTTACACGTGTGTCTAAGCCGTGTGACTCACAAGGCCATGTCACCAGGCCGTGTAACTCATTGTCGAACCCCTTAAAATGCACACAACCTAGGGCACGCCTTATGCCCAGGCCGTGTGGGTCAAAAACACATTTTTTTAAAAAAATTTAAAATTAATTAGTTTTAAAAATAACATGAAATAAAATTAAAAGAATTAACAAAGTGTTAACACTCGAGTTGCCTCCTAAAAAGCGCTTATTTAGAGTCTAAGCTTGACTTACCTTACATATGATTACAGTGGTTCCTAAAGTCGAGGATCCTCTTTCTTATTGTCATTTCTATGATCAAATTAAGAAATTTGATTGTGTGAAATTTTTGTTAAGAAATTTTATCGTTTGAATGCTCAATTCGGTAAAAATGACTAAACCGCGTAAAGTGCAAAAGTGATGCTTTAATAGCTAAAGGTATTAAATAGTTATAGAGCCTTAATGTAAAGGTCCTTAAGTAGTAATTAAACCATTATAGTGGTGAGTGGACATTTATGGACACATTATTATGTATTTTAAGTGTTTAATTAAAGGTTAATTTTGTAATTTGGTAAATAAAGTAAATTAAAATAAAAGAAACAAAAGCATCATCTTTAATGTTGTCTTCTACAACCAAAAATTGAAGAGAGAATTAGCCAAAGTTAGGGTTCTTCATTCGGCCATCTCTTTTTTCTTCAATTAGGTATGTATTTTGTCCCGTTTTTAATGATTTCTATATTTTTTAGATTGTTGCAGCTTACTCTAGCTTGCCCTGGGACTATTTTGCAAAACTGTTAAAGATTTTGGATTTTTTCATTCATGAATAAGTATGTATTTTAATGATCGATGATAGATTATGAATGTTTAATGATAGCTATACAAGTTTTGTTAAGTGATTTTTAGTGAAGATGCAAATTAGGGATTAAATTGACAAATGTGGAAACTTTGTCGTTAAAGTGTGGAATAAATGAAAAATATGGGCTGATATGTGTACTAGGAAAATTCGGCTACCATGGGTTGGTATTAAATTGCATTAATTTGTGTTTTTATGAAATAAAGACTAAATTGTAAAAGTTGTGAAATATTTGAGGCAAAAGTGTAAATGTGCTTTAATGAATTTTTTGGATTAAATAGAATAGAGTGATAATTAAATAAGCTAAATTTGGTTACATATAGGTCAAGAAAAGAGAAATTCAGATCTAGATCGGGGGAAAACAAAGTACTCAACTAATCGACCTATTTCATCATTTCTGTGAATCGAGGTAAATTTGTATGATTAGTAAGCTTAATGTTATATGTGTTTATATGCTTAATTATTATAATTGTGATATTATGACATTGTGGAACCTATCGACAAAGCATTGACACAGTGAGAGTTCCAGTAGTGACATGTCATTAGGGGTTCTTGTGATTACGTGATCTGGGTGCTGGTCCTGTACGTTCTACCGATGGCTGAGTATACCGGCATGTGTTGCAGTTACTTGACAGCTTGTATGAGCAGCACCGTGTAGCTATGTCTTGACTGACAGCTTGTGTGAGCAAGCCGGTTGATAGCTCGAGAGCGAGCATAAATGTGATATGAAATAGATATAGCATTGGCTATGTATGTGGCACTTTGATGCGAGATTCCCGATTATCTGATATTATCCCGAATGGTTCAACGGGAAAAGATAATGGTACGTAGATGTAAGAAATGATATGAATTAATTCAAGTACTTGTGAAAGTTTGACAAGTAAGTGTTAATTGATAAGTTCATATGATAAGTGAAAGTTGATAAATTTATACATGATACATAGAATTATGGCAATGTGGAATTTGTTGAATTGGATGTATTACTTATGTTCTTTAAATTGTGATTAAATTGGTAGTTATACTTATTAATCATATGAACTTACTAAGCTATAAAGCTTACTTTGTTTATTTTTCTGTGTTTTTAGTGGTTTCGAAGCTAGCTCAAATTCAAGGATTGTCGGAGACTTCATCACACTATCAAGCTATCATTTTGGTACTTTTGAATCTATGTTTTTGGAATATATGGCATGTATAGGAACTTTGGTCATTTTGATATAAGATTTTATACTGATTTTGGTCATTTGAAATGGCTTATAAATGTTAAATGCTTCTAGTTTTGTATATAACCATGTGAGTTGACCTAACTTGGTTAGTTTGGTTATGAATATATATATATATATATATATGTATATGTGTGTGTGTGTGTGTGTGTAAATGGCCTATGTTATGTGATTGAGGTGGGCTTTGTGATGCTTATTGATAGTAAGAATTGTGGATGTCAAATAGTTGATAATAGAGAAGATATATACTTGTGAACTTGAGCATAATGATGCATGTTTGGAAATGTTTAATTAGTTGAATTGTATATGTGAATTTGGTATAAGGTAATAGCCCATTTTGTGACTTAAGTATATTGTGGATAATGGAATTGAGTTGGCATTATTTAGGCTTGATTTAGTCTGTTTGAATGCCTATAAATGCTATGTTTTGGTGCCATTTGGTGTGATGTAGGTGCATACAAATTTGGGTGGCAAAATGGCTTGGTAAATAGCCTATTTTTTTCCACACGAGGAGAGACATAGGTGTGTGTCTCAGCCGTATGTGATGCATGGTCAGGTTACACGACTGCGTGATTGGCCGTGTGGCTTAAATCAGTATACCCTACAGGATTGGCACGGCCTAGCACACGGTCTGGTACATGGGTGAGTGTGGCCATTTTTAGGGCACACGGGCTAGCCACACGGGCGTGTGTGTTGGCCGTGTGACCCAAGTCAGAGAGTTACACGGGGTCGGACACAGGTTGGGACACGAACATGTGCTCTCATTTTGAATGTCCACACTGTCTGCAACACGGGCGTGTCATTAGCCGTGTGAGACACACGGCTGGACCATATGGGCGTGTGTCCCCTATTTGTGGGAAAATTTTCTAAGTGTTTTAAAAATTTCTAAAGTTATCAGTTTAGTCCAGAATCACCCTGAATACATGTTTTGGGCTTTTTAGGCTCGTATTAGAGATGATATCAATGTTGTTGGTTGATGATTATATGAAATTTGAAAATGCATGTGAAATGTATGTGTAATTGTATAATATGTTTAATAATGCTCCATAACCCTATTCCAGCGTTGAATACGGGTGAGGGGAGTTACAAATGGGCATTAGAGGGCTAAAATGAGGAGGAACATATGTTTGGAAGGTTAACTTGGTGTCATTTGTACACTTCTTAAGAGTTTATAGACTACCCATTTTGCAACCGTAACTCTTCAAAGTACGACCACTAGAATAAGCACCTTTTGAGACCCTCTTTACAAGCCTTTAAGAGGTTTGTGTTTAAACCTTTAAGCGGGAATAGAAGGGTGTGTGAATCCTAGTGTGGGGGAAAGACAGGGAAAATTGAGTGACCTTGGCTGGGTCCCTCACCTAGAATGGACCAAAATCCTTATTAGATGGAGGCATCTTTCGGCAGTCCCAAGATAAGAATTGATGCCAACTGTTACCTCATAGAGTGTAACTATAAACTCTAAATTATATAGATCTTTTATAGCTACTTATATCACGTTTTTACTTAGAATTTATGTTAATCCCAAGTATTTGGACATTTAATTGGGTGATTTTTGTTCATATTGAGACAATGGCATAATTTTAGTAAAATATGCAATTTTATGAATCTATGTATTAAATTTTGCATAATTTAACTATCTTATGTTACATAGTTATTTTTGTGCTTTAATTGCTGTAGTGGGACCATTGAATTAAAAAGTGTGGGAGCTTATTTAAATCACACATGGACATGAGTTATACTCTATCTCAATTGGACGACAAAAACAACACATTGAGTCAATAGAAGTCAATTTGATCTAGTTGAAGTTGTTTTGTTGATAAGAGTAAGTTTGATAATTATTTGGGTCTCAAAACCATCCAAGTAGGGGGAAAGTAGTCCAATTCAGCTTAGGCATAAAGAGCAACCCAAATTATCTTTGGGATAATTAATTTGGAGGTCCTTGCACTTGTGAAAAAAATAAAAAATTAGCCCCAAGTAATACCCAAGAAATGTCTAACCCCTTACATGATTCATGGATGAAATCAAGCATGAATCAAGAAACCACCAACTTGTTCCTCCACATTTCATGGCAGGCCAAGCAAGGGAGCATTTCAAGGGATCTCCATACTAGTTTTAGCAAACTCCTTAGGCACTCCTCTACTATAAATACCACCCATTATTTCCCATTTCAAACAGCCCCCATTCATCTTTCAATTCACATTCCTCTCACCTTTTCTTCCCTCTTTTCCATGCATAAGTCGTCCATTTCTCCACCTCCATTAGCTAGCATTTCCCTTGAGGAAAACCATTCTTTACCAGCCACCTTGAGGAGTATTTTGTGAAGGAGCAATCACAAGAATCGGAGGAAGCCACCACGATCCGTCTTTGAAGAATCATCAAAATCATTAAGAGTTTCTTCTTTCTTATTCTTTAATTTTGTTCTTAGTCATTCAACATGTTTGCAAGTTTCTATGATGTTTTTCCATTGACAATGATTACTTAATTTTGTTTAGCTAGAATAATTGCGATGAGTGGATAAATTTCATTTAATTCATGTTTATATTGTTTTGTGCCTTAGTTTTTCATGCTTCCAATTACAATCATAATGTATTTCATGCATTAGAATTAGCTAGTCAATCCTAATCAGCTGATAACTATTGGGCACGATAATTGAAAGATGCATGCTTAATTTATATCGTAATGAAAATAAATTAGAGGTTTGTAATAGACTAAGAGAACTTATTACCTTGCATAACCTTAGTTTTATGTGATTAAATTATTTTTGATAAGTGTTAAAAGTAACGTGTTTTTAAACTCATTCTTAATGCATTTTTGGGTGATTATTCGATCTTAATGGTGACTTTTATGCTCCTAATCCTTTAAATTCATGTTTTTATAATTAGAAGAGAATTTTTCAGAAAAAGGAGCGAAAAAAGTGAAAATTGAAAAATTAGAGCAAGTTACTGGAACAACATAGGTTGGACCATTCCACATGCCTAGACACGCAGTTGTGTGAGCCACACGGGCTGCCATACAGCCATGTGGCAGGCCGTGTCAATTTCACAAATTACACTCCAAACAGCATGAAAATGTAATTTTTAAGGTTTTTCAGGCATTCTAAGACCTATATATGAAAAAAAATAAGAAGATAAGACAGAGCTGTCAAAATACTCAAGAAAACAACTCGAAAAACACTATTGAAGTCGATCCTAAAATAAATTTCCATCAAGATTGAAGAGTCCCTTTTGATTTCATTGGAGATTATTATGAGTTTCTTTGTTTCTTGCAGCTATACTATATTTTGGATGTTTTTATTTGCTAGCATGAACTAATTTTCTAAATACCTAGGGAGATGAACCTTTTGGTGGACTTTATCTTTTGATTTTTATTTTACGCAATAAATACTTAGATATTGTTCTCAATTATGTGTGCTTAAGTCTTGGTTTAATATTTCTCGACTATTGATCCATGTTTGATGTGCTTAAATTAGAGGAGGAATAGACCCTATTTGCTTTAGTGTAATAGGACTCCCAGTTACTGCGCGCGATCGTATACTGAGGTGCTCCCCGCCGGTTGTTGGAACGACGCGAGCCGGGCCGGGCCTCGATTCAGAAAGATGAAGGGCCTAAAAGTATAAATAGGGGGTTCAAAATTCCCCATCTCATTGGGGGCGGAAAACGAATCGACATCTCGATGTGATACAGCCTTTTCTATTTTAGTTGGGAAAGAACGGCGAAGTCCATCCGAATCGTCCAATGAAGAATAAGAGGAGAGCAAAGCGCCAATGGCGCGCGAAGCGCATGCGGAGCGGGCACGGAGAAAAATAAGTGTGGAGGAGAAGCAGCCGAGCTCATTCCCTTCGCTTCCTGGGCCCAAAGCAGTGCAGTCTTTCCTGGCCAAATCAAGGATTTGGGGCTTTTTGCTACGCTACTTAACTATATAAATAGAAAGATAGATCCATCCATCTATCCTATCCGATTTCGATTTTGATATCTAAAAAAGAATCGATTTCATTCAACGTTTGATTCAAAGAACTGCGCTTAGCCCCCCCGCTCATGAAACGACTCTGCTGCAATGCAATGGATGGCAGAGGGTCCGTAGTACCCAAAGCGCTGGAGTGATCCAGTAGTCGGGAAGGGGCCTAGAAGTGCCTACTACTACACCACACTACACTTGGCTCTACACATTTACCGAGCTAACCCCTGTCCAGTGCCTGGCAGAGCTAAGGGGGCTTCAATCCTTATTCCTTATCCCCATCTTCGCCCAGGCTAACGGGGCCTTACTTATTCAGGGGGGAGAGTGGAGCCTCGAGAAGCACTGTTGAGAGGAAGATCCTTGGCTCCTCTTCATTCTCTACAGGGTTCCAAACCTTTCTTCAACATAGGTGACAACGCGGGGCAGAGATGGAAGAGATCGAACAAATATGGAAAAAGAATCATATTGAAAACATTCCTAATCCAACCCATTCCTTCGTGGAGCTGTATATTGTAAGTGATTCGAACCTGCCCGGAGTGAGCCTCCCATAGAGGCAAGTGAAGTTGGTGAGTCGTATGATGGGCAACTATCTCCTGCAGTTCAGAGAAGACTCAGCTATTAGTTAGTACCCCCTTAGTTTTGGGGTGGACCCTTCCACTCTATTTTATTATATACGCTTAGCGAAAAGAATGTTTTTTGATACACCTAGGACATGGATTCTATATGAACCAATGGATCGTAACAAGTCGTTACTACTAGCAATGACTTCCTCTTTCATTACTTCATCCTTTCTATATCCCTCTCCTTTGTTCTCAGTTACTCATCAAATGGCACTCAGTTCATATCTTTAAGTTCGATCATTGACAAGGTTCAAAGAAAGGGTGGCCCATTGATAAAGAATCGATTACAAACCAATAGGGTCTTCGGGAGGAATTTTTCAAGTAGAAGAAGGAAGGGATTACTGTAAGATGGAATGCTTGCTTGCTGTAAGGGAATAGAAAGCTTGGTAGTTCCTGCTTAGCAGGTGGAGTCGCCCTTCGCCACCAGATGAATAATTAGCAGGAGATGGGGTCTCGATAAGAGGTTTCGAAAGGGATTAGTTCATTCGCAGGAATGGTCTCGGAGATGGCTTATCTTCCCTCGGATGGAGCTTCTTACCTGTAGTTGGAGATGCAATATATGGGGTTCCGAGCTAAGAGGTTCCATGGATCCATTAGTTGGTTCCGGTTCCTCGCTAGGGGAGAGATCAGCATCGATAGGACATGGAGATGTGGGCTCAGGAAGGAGCAGAATAGGAGTTGGAGTCTCTCCTTAATCGGGGGAGACCCAGAGTCAGAGGTGAGAGTGGATTCCTTTCGAGTTTTTCTTGAACCAGTAAATGGGATCTCATTTCGAGTCGAAGAAGAGGTAAACAGCTCTGCCCAAGTGGCAACGAATGCCGATAAGCAAGTAGACAAGTTGATTGATTGGATTGGAGGTTCAAAAGAAGAATGTAAGAAAGAGGGATAAGACCGAGGCCTCGGACTCTCTAGGCTCCTCTGGTCTCTATCGACCGAGTGAACATGCCCACTACCTTCTACCCCGTTGTCCCTTCTTTCATAGAAAGGGGTTCAAGACTACTAAGCAGATGGTCCGATCCGAAATGCTAAAATAGATCCTTGCTAAGCTTCTTTCCCAGGTAGTTGCCGGTCGGCGGCCTTGTCAACTGAATTCCCCACTCCATCCTGTGCTACATCGAATCAAAAGATTAATCCAGTTGGGAATTTCCACAACAGGATCTTTATCTCACTAACAAAATCTGAGGCTGATACCTGAGAAGTGGAGTTCCCCTATTTCATGCCTAGAAGGCCCTATCTATGCTACTAAAGCTGGTAAGGGAAATGAATGAAATAAGCTTCTTCAATTCGCATGTGGTAAGCCAAACCATTTTCTCTTCTTTTTTTTTTGCATCTAGAATGCTTTAAGCGGTATTTCAACAACGAAAATCATGGTACCAAAGATGGTGCGCCTTCAGAGGTGGAGCCAATTAGCCGCTTTCCTTGTTGCCATGTACCTGGTATCCAGGGATGGGACCTTCCGCCCAATTCTTTTCTTGCCTCGGACGGGAGTCGTCATCATTGATGGTCTTTCTTGAGGAATGGTTCCCCCAGGTGGTTCATCAATCCTCCTTCAAGCTAGGGGATGGCTGGTTGGGAAGGTCTCTTTGGGGCGAAATGGGCCAATCAGAATAACGTCCTTTGAGAGTTCGAGATGTAGGAGCGAGTCTTCGACTTTCGGTTCTGAGGATCTAATTTCCTGATGCCGTTGGGTACGGGTTTGGGTACCAGTGACTCAAGTCTTTCGCGAATAGATTATTGAAGAACTTTTCCTAACTGAGACCAATCTTTGTTCTCACCTATCTATGAACGAGGAGAATCTACGAGGATACGCGGGCAACCCACGTATGAGAGATCTGGTCCTTTCGGCTCTAATTCTTTCTCAAATCAAGCGGACTGGGATGGGAATGGATCAGTGGGTAGGAGCCCTTAATAGAGTTACGATGAAATAGCCTGTTTTAGGGCATAAACCTTATTTATGGAAGGGAAGACTTTAGAAAAAATAAATAATACATTTGACTCAACCCCGTGTTTTTAGGTTAGGACGAGCCTTGAAAAAGCCTATTTTTGATTAGTTTCTCCGGTATAGGAGAATTAAAAACTTTCTAATTGTGGCTTGTCTATTAGTGGAAATGGGCCGATGAGCTTTAGCCCCTGGGCGGGATCAAACAATTCTCTTTTCGAAGCCGTCCATTAACTAAAAAAGGCTTGCGGGCTTTCACCGGTAGGGAAGGTTAAAATTCGAAGAGATATGCCAATATAGCTTCAGTGGATCTAGTGGGAATGAGATTCTATGCCCAAGTCAGTCTCTTAAGAGTCAAGCTTGCCTAACCGCAGAAGTAGGACCGAGGACCAAGAGCTCGGGAAATCAAGATCGGGATCCAGCGCTTTGCCTTTGCCCTTGTTGTCAACATTTGTTTTGGATGTTGATGCTTCATGATCGTTCTTCCCACTGAACTTCTTCTTGCCTTTAGAGTTTTTGTTCTTGTCTGCCCCATCTGAACTTCCTTTGAAGTCCATTAAACTCTCTGCTACCGTGATAGCTGAAGCGAGGTTATTCACTTTCTCCCTCCTCAGTGCGTTCTGAACCTACAACTGAAATCCAGCATAAAGTTGTAAAGCTTTTCTTCCTCACTTATACTACCCACTTCGAGCATCAGAGATTGGAAGCTCTTCATATACTTACTCTCTAACTGAACCCGTTTGTTTGCCTCAAACGCCTTAATCAGTCTCTTGCTAGCCATTGGACATTACACGGCAAAAACATCTTTCTCAGCTCTTGTTTCATCTCTGGCCAATCGGTGATAGGTTGGCGTGAAGAATCCTCAACTCTGGGTTTCCACCATAGTTTTTTCATCACCCACAAGATACATGGAAGTAATGCTAACTTTATCTGCTTCCGGTATATGAGCCACTCTGAAAAACTGTTAGACATCGAACACGTTGGCCTAAGGCCTTCCTTGGAACTCCGAGCACCATTGAAGGCCTTAGGCTCAGGGTTCCAAACCTCTGGTCTCCCCCTGCGCTCTCAAACCTGTCGAGAGAATTTTGAATAACTCATTATAATAGTAAGCTGCAATCGGAGAAAAAAGCCTATCTATAAAGTGTTCCGTGAAAGGGAACAGGACTGAGAGCTGGGAAACAGGATTCGTCAAATAGCGGTATCCTAATCCCGCGTCTATGGCCAAACTGTAACACCCCTAACCCGAGACCGTCGCCGGAGTCGGACACGAGGTGTTAACAAACTTCAAACCACTTATTGATAATTTCCCAGACAAGCTGCCAATCTGTGTACTAGTCACTTCAAAAATCATAACTTGAGTTATACAACTCAAAAATCAGTTTCGTAATTTTTCCCTGAAACTAGACTCATATTTCCATCTACAGATTTTTTTCTAGAATTTTTGGTCAACCTAATTAGTACAGTTTATTAGTTAAAGTCTCCCATGTTACGTGGGTCGACTACACCGACCTTCGTGCGTTGAAACTCTAATAACTCCCCATGCGGGGCTTCAATACTGATGCCCTTTGTTTCTATAGAAACTAGACTCAAAAAGGAATCTATACATATATGGCATGATTTCTAATCTCTCGGGTTAATTTATAATGAATTTTCAAAGTCGGAACAGGGAATCCAGAAACCGTTCTGGCCCTATTTCACGAAAACACAAATATCTCTATTTAATTCCATATGAATATAGATTCATCAAGGTTCATTTACATAATTTATTCACTATTTAATTCCATTCCTACTATTTTTAGTGATTTTTCACATCCACATATGATTCTTTGCCAAAGATCTATTTCTAGGGTAGACTTTCTCTAACACATAGTTTCTATGATTCAACCACCCTTTTTCATATATAGTCCAAAATATAATCATGATGACCCATTCTAATGGCTAGTCATTGCCAAACATTTCCGTGCCTCTTAATGAGCATATACATACCAAATGATTATAACATTATGCTCAAAACATTTATAAGCCATTTTCGCATGGCTATTCAAAATTTTACATACCAAGTTCAAACAAAACATAATAGCCTATACATGCCGAAATGTTCTCTTAGACCATCTAAGAAGAAGATACCAAAAAGTCGCTAGTCGGTGTGATGACTTGATGAGGGTCCCGAATACGCAAAAATTCGAGTCCAAGAAACCTAAAATAGGTGACAAGCAAACACCGAATGAGTATATAACTCGAAGAAGTCATAAGCAATGCACTACCAACCATTAATAACATTATCGCAAAAGGAAACAAAATGGAACGAGGCTAATTACTCCATTCAAACCGAACTATACCATAGTTCCTTAGACCATTCGATTCAACCACATACCAAGTTACACATTCACATTCCATATACTAATCAATAGGATATTTGAAGCATTTCTATACACCATTTTGTTTTCGTCACAATCATACATCTACATGACCTTTCACTCATTCCACGATAATTCTTATGTACGTGACTTCAATTTACATTGTCACATAGGTTCAAACTTACCAAGATCAACCCCAAATATAAACATAGCGCCTATTAGCCATGAACTCAAGGTACTTACCCGATCCGCTGTCCGTGATCAACTCAATAGTGTCGCACACTCAGTGTCAATAGTGATTCAAAAGCATATAGTGAGTCCGCACACTTAGTGCTATATAATCAACTCGCACACTTAGTGCTATATGATCAAACTCGCACACTTAGTGCTGTACAAGTTTTAAACCCGCACACTTAGTGCCATTCTCATGATCACAAATGTTTATACCCGCACACTTAGTGCCGAAATCAACAACTCAATACATCTCACCTCTTTTCCTTTCATTCAATACTTCCATCACCACATACATACATGTATATAAATTCATCATTCCTTTCGGCATAATTATATAGACATTATGTCTATTCAAATCAATACAAAATATATGCTTAGTGACTTACCTTGTGTTGGGTAAAATAGTCCAAGTCGGCTACTCGATGACCTTCGTCTTTCCTTGCTTGATTCTCCTTCTTTAACTCCTTGAGCTTAATCAATAAATCAACTAGTTTAACCATCTTGCTAAACATTCATAATTCAATTACACATGCATATGTATGTTTGTATATTCGGCAACCATCCTCACTTATTACCCATTTAGTCAATAATCTAAGCCAAGATAAGGCTTCAATATGGTTGCCTCTAACCGAATACATGCACACCAATCTACTTCATTTGGCCGAATATGCATGTCTATGTTGAGGCCAATTTTACACTGAATACTACACAAAAAAAAAAAAACAGCATACATTTTACTAACTAACGCATTACATATTGTAGCTCAATACACATCTCTCGTTTACTTCATAACCTAAACAACATCACAAGCAAATATACACCTTAAAATAGTATATATGCCATACCAATACATCATGTGCAAACATATATTCATGTAGGTGCAAGGGCCGAATCTCAAGTTGTTTATATCCAAATATAAACACATATCCAAAGCTCAAATCTTACCTACCATGCAACATGCATGAATCATACTTATGGATATACCATGACCGAATACATCACAACACCATAATTTTGGTCATGATTAAGCAAAGAACTTAATGTCTTACTCAAAAATACTAAAAAGAAAGTCCAAGAGCCATCAATCCACCATCACATATACCATTAGCAAGCTTCATATTTAACATGCAATGGCATTAACACAAAATCCACCTTGGCCAAATACCATCCCCATGATATAACAAAGATTTGAACCATGGGCTAATAAGAACATCAAGCTAGCAACTAAAAACATGCATGAATCTCATGGCACAACCTCAAACATACCTTAATCTTGATGCAAGTATAGCCAAATCTCTTCCTAATCCCTTCCAAACCAAACATGAAGCAAAAATTCCTTCCTTCCTCTTTGGTATTTTCGGTCAAGAGAGAATGAAATGGATGAGCAAAATTTTTTCTTTTCTTTTCTTCAATGCACGGCAATGGGGGGTTCACTCACACACATTTTTTTTCTTTCTTTATTACCCATACTTATTTGTTTATTGTTTCTCCCTAATGCACCAACAAAACATGTTTCATGACATGTTTAGCCCATACTCCTTGTCATGGCCGCCACCTCCTATAAAAGAGGGATATTTGACATGCAAGGCCATTGTTTTGCATGCATGCTTTAATTAGTCATCACACATTTCCCCATCATACTTTCAAAGTTTTCTACTAGGTCCTTTCTAGTGAAATTCACATTTATAACTCTAAATCAAACATCAAAAATGTCACACACGAATTAACACATATCATAAGCATCAAAATGAGCATTAAATTATTTTTATGCCTCGGTTTTATGGTCCGAAACCACATTCGACTAGGGTCAATTTTGGGTGTCACAACTCTCCCCACTTAAGAAATTTTCGTCCCCGAAAATCTTACCGTAAATAGATTTGGGTATCGCTCTTTCAGTAGAGTTCTCGGGTTCCCAAGTAGCTTCTTCTATCCCGTGTTTGAGCCATAACACTTTCACCAGCGGAACCCTTTTTGTTTCGCAACTCCTTCACTTCACGAGCTAGGATACGAATCGGTTCTTCTTCATAGCTCATATCGGCTTGAATTTCAACCTCTGATGGACTAATTACGTGCGATGGATCAGATCTATAGCGTCGAAGCATCGAAACATGAAAGTCGTCGTGAATCTTTTCAAGTTCAGGGGGCAAAATCAAACGATACACAACCGGACCGACTCGTTCGGATATCTCATATGGCCCGATGAACCTCGGACTCAATTTGCCTTTACGGCCAAATCTGAGTATCTTTTTCCAAGGCAAAACTTTAAGAAACACTTTATCTCCCACGATACTCAATGTCTTTTGCTTCAAATCGCGTCACGATTTACGACGATCTATGGCGCCTTCAGACTTTCACGGATTACCTTTACTTTCATTCAGCATCTTTAATCAAATCCACTCGAAAATTTTGCTTTCACGAGCTCGGTCCAAAACAATGGTGTACGACATTTACGCCCGTACAAGGCCTCGTAAGGCGCCATCTTAATACTTGATTGAAAACTATTGTTGTAAGCAAATTCAATCAAAGGTAAATACCGTTCCCATGAACCACTGAACTCGAGGACGCAACATCTCAACATATCCTCAAGTACCTGAATTATCCACTCGGATTGACCATCGGTTTGTGGATGACAAGCGGTGCTAAAATGCAGCTTGGTACCCAAAGCTTCTTGCAATTTCTTCCAAAATCGCGAGGTGAATCTCGGATCTCTATCCGACACAAGAAATCGGTACCCGTGTAATCTCACAACTCGAGAAACGTACAATTCAGCTAGTTTATCCAATGAAAAATCATGACGACGGGGATAAAGTGAGCCGACTTAGTCATCTATCAACAACAACCCAAATCGCATCCTTCTTGCTCACGACAATGGCGGTCCGGACACAAAGTCCATTGTGACTCGATCCCATTTCCACTCGGGTATCATGATCGGTTGAAGTAACCTCAAGGCACTTGATGTTCCGCTTTCACTTGTTGACATATTAAACATCTCAAACAAAGTCGGAGATGTCTCGTTTCATACCATGCCACCAAAACCGACATTTCAAATCATTGTACATCTTCGTACTCCGGGTGAATTGACATTCGGCTACAATGAGCTTCGTTCGTAATCATCGAAATGAGTTCGAATTTCTTGGAACACACAAACGATTTTGAACCTCAAACAATCGTCATCATCAATTTGAAACTCCGATTCCTTGTTCGAACACACTCAAATTTTTGCAACCAACTCATCGTCAACTTTTCGAGTTTCGCGAATTTGATGAGTCAATAATGGTTTGGCCTTTAATTCGGCTATTAACACATTGTCGGGTAGGATAGACAAGTGTACATTCATAGCTCGTAAAGCAAATAGTGATTTTCGCTTAAGGCATCCGCAACCACATTAGCCTTTCCGGTGATAATCAATGACAAGCTCATAATCCTTTAATGACTCGAGCCAACGTCTTTGTCGCAGATTTAAGTCTCTTTGAGTCATCAAATATTTGAGACTTTTGTGATCCGAATACACATGGAACTTCTCACCAAATAAGTAGTGTCGCCATATCTTTAAGGCGAATACGATGGCAGCCAATTCGAGATTATGGGTCGGATAATTTTTCTCATGTGGCTTTAATTGTCTCGACGCATGGGCCACAACCCGACCTTCTTGCATTAATACGCAACCTAACCCAAGTAGGGAGGCATCACTATAGATGACAAACTCTTTGCCAGATTCGGGCTGTACTAGTACTGGAGCTTCCGTCAATTGAGTTTTCAATTGATCGAAACTTTTCTGACACTTTTCCGTCCATTCAAACTTGACATCTTTCTGAAGCAGTTTCGTCATGGGTGTGGCTATCATCGAGAATCCTTTTACAAACCGTCAAGAGTGTAAGCAAGTCCCAAAAGCTCGAACCTCAAGTAATGTTTCTGAGGCTTCCAGTTAAGTAGGGCTGAAATTTTGCTCAGTCGACTCGAATACCCGATCTGAGATACCACATGACCCAAAAAACTAACCTCTCTTAACCAGAACTCACACTTGCTGAACTTAGCATATAACTGCTTATCCCGTAATATTTGCAACACTAATCTCAGGTGCTTCGCATGTTCGGTCTCATCTCTTGAATAGACCAGGATGTCGTTAATGAACACAACTACGAACAGATCCAAATATGGTCTGAAGATCCGATTCATCAAATCCATAAATACCGCAGGGGCATTAGTGAGCCCAAACGGTATCACTAAGAACTCGTAGTGACCATATCTCGTTCTGAAGGCAGTTTTGGGTATGTCCGAATCTCGGATTCGCAACTGGTAATAGCCCGATCTCAAATATATTTTTGAGAACACTGAGGCTCCCTTCAGTTGATCAAAAAAATCATCGATATGTGGTAACGGATATTTGTTCTTTATTGTCACTTTATTAAGCTGACGATAGTCGATGCACAACCTCATGGTTCCATCCTTCTTTTTCACAAACAACACTGGTGCACCCCAAGGTGAAAAACTTGGTTGAGCGAAACCTCTATCCGTCAACTCTTGCAACTGAGCTTTCAACTCCTTCAACTCGGTTGGTGCCATACGATACGGAGCTATCGAAATTGGCGTAGTCCCAGGTACAAGCTCAATACCAAACTCTACTTCCCGAACAGGTGGTAAACCCGGTAATTCTTCGAGAAAAACATCCGGGTATTCACAAACCACCGGCACAGATTCGAGTTTTATTTCTAACTCCTTATCATCAAGTACATACGCAAGGTATGCTTCGCACCCTTTTCTTACATATTTCTGGGCCAACATTGATGATATTACAGTTGGCAACCCCTTCAAGTCCGTAGACTCAATTCGAATCATCTCGTTATTTGCGCACCTCAAATCAATAGTCTTGCTTTTGCAATTCACAACCGCATCATGCACGTTCAACCAATCTAAACCGAGTATAACATCAAATTCATCAAACGAAAAAAGCATCAGGTCCACCGGAAAGCAGGACCCTCGGATTACTAGGGGACATTTCTTGCACACTTTGTCGACAAGCACGTATTGACCCAAAGGGTTTGACACTCGAATTACGAACTCAGTAGACTCAACGGTAGAGTCTTCTTTGGATGCTAAGGTTTCACATACATATGAATGAGTAGAGCCAGGGTCAATCAACGCAATCACACTAGTGTCAAAGAGAGTGAAAGTACCAGTGATAACATCAGGGGAGGATGCTTCCTCTCGTGCACAGATGGCATATGCCCTAGCAGGAGTATAGGTCTCAGATCGAACAGCCGTATCAGTGGCCCCTCTCTAACTACCACCCCTACCTCCTGAAATTCTTGGTGGTCTACCTCTAGCTGTCATTCCACTAGGTCTTGCACCTTGCATCCTATTCTTCTCATCAAGCTCTGTGCAATCTCTAATGAAGTGGTCCTTCGAACCGCATCCGTAACAAGCCCTATTGGTAGACTTACCCCAACATTCACCTATGTGTCTTCTCCCACATTGGGGGCATTCAGGTTTCTCTTGACGGTTATTGCCCACACTAGCTACCGAAGTAGCTCGGGAGTCCGTCAATGGTCGTGCTCTTATGGAAATTCCCGCAGTCGTCCTCGATTTATTGGTGTCCTCCCTGAACTTCTTTACAGTCGAGAATGGAGCTTTACCCATCGATCTTTTGCGATAGTCTCTAGCTTCAAATTCAGCCTTCTTCTTCTCTTTTCCAAGTTCCTCCGCCTTGGAGGTTCATTCAACTAGTGTTACAAATTCTTTTATCTCTAAAATACCCCTAGTAGCTTTAAATCTTCATTCAATCCTTCTTCAAACCTCTTGCACATAGCAACCTCATCAGCCACACACTCTGGGCATACTGATCGAGTCTTACGAACTCATGTTCAGATTCAGACATCTTGTCATACTGGCCTTGCTTGAGCTCCAAGAATTCCTTACGCTTTTGATCGATGAACCGTTGACTAATATATTTCTTTCGAAATTCTATTTGAAAGAAATCCCAAGTAACTCGTTCGTTTGGGACTATGGAAATCAAAGTCCTCCACCAATAGTAAGCTAAGTCTCGCAACAAGGATATAGCACACTTTAGACATTCATCGGGTGTGCATGACAGTTCATCAAACACCCGAATGGTGTTATCAAGCCAGAACTCGGCCCTTTCGGCATCATCGGTAACTATGGCCTGAACTCTTCAGCCTCGTACTTCCTAATCAAGTCTCTGGTGGCTTACTCGGCCTCACGTGGTCGATGGCGATGGCATTATGGGCTCTTGGGTGGATTATTCAAATTCGGGAATTGTTGGACAGCCGGATTGGTTCGGGCATATTGCGCGACCCACTCATTCATCATGGTAAAGAAGGCTTGTTTAGCCCCCTCACCTTGATTATTCGCAGATGACTGAGGTTCAACAGGCGGCGACCCTTGTGCAGGAGCAGCCGCTACACTTTCAACGTCATCCGCCAAGGTTCTCTCTACATCAGGATCCATTTACTAATCAAAACAAAAAATTTTAACCGTCAGAAGTCATCACACATTTAAACATTAACATTAAGGCATGTATAGCTAGACTCATACGTGCTATGGTAGTCCTAGAACCAACTAAACCATAGCTCTGATACCAATAAAATTGTAACACCCCTAACCCGAGACCGTCGCCGGAGTCGGACACGAGGTGTTAACAAACTTCAACCACTTATTGATAATTTCCCAGACAAGCTGCCAATCTGTGTACTAGTCACTTCAAAAATCATAACTTGAGTTCTACAACACGAAAATCAGTTTCGTAATTTTTCCATGAAACTAGACTCATATTTCCATCTACAGATTTTTTTCTAGAATTTTTGGTCGAGCCAATTAGTACAGTTTATTAGTTAAAGTCTCCCATGTTACAGGGGTCGACTACACTGATCTTCGTGCGTTGCAACTCGAATAACTCCCTGTGCAGGGCTTCAATACTGATGCCGTTTGTTTCTATAGAAACTAGACTCAAAAAGGAATCTATACATATATGGCATCATTTCTAAATGTATCGGGTTAATTTATAATGAATTTTCAAAGTCGGAACAGGGAATCCAGAAACCGTTCTGGCCTTGTTTCACGAAAACCCAAATATCTCTTAACATACAACTCATATGACCGTTTCGTTTCTTCCATATGAATATAGATTCATCAAGGTTCATTTAAATAATTTATTCACTATTTAATTCCATTCCTACTATTTTTAGTGATTTTTCACATCCACATGACTGTTGCTGCCAGCATCTATTTCTAGGGTAGACTTTCTCTAACACATAGTTTCTATGATTCAACCACCCTTTTTCATATATAGTCCAAAATATAATCATGATGACCCATTCTAATGGCTGGTCATTGCCAAACATTTCCGTGCCTCTTAATGAGCATATACATACCAAATGATTATAACATTATGCTCAAAACATTTATAAGCCATTTTCGCATGGCTATTCAAAATTTTACATACCAAGTTCAAACAAAACATAATAGCCTATACATGCGAAATGTTCTCTTAGACCATCTAAGAAGAAGATACCAAAAAGTCGCTAGTCGGTGTGATGACTTGATGAGGGTCCCGAATACGCAAAAAGTCGAGTCCAAGAAACCTAAAATAGGTGACAAGCAAACACCGAATGAGTATATAACTCAATAAGTCATAAGCAATGCACTACCAACCATTAATAATATTATCGCAAAAGGAGACAAAATGGAGCGAGGCTAATTACTCCATTCAAACCGAACTATACCATAGTTCCTTAGACCATTCGATTCAACCACATACCAAGTTACACATTCACATTCCATATACTAATCAATAGGATATTTGAAGCATTTCTATACACCATTTTGTTTTCGTCACAATCATACATCTACATGACCTTTCACTCATTCCACGATAATTCTTATGTACGTGACTTCAATTTACATTGTCACATAGGTTCAAACTTACCAAGCTCAACCCCAAATATAAACATAGCGCCTATTAGCCATGAACTCAAGGTACTTACCCGATCCGCTGTCCGTGATCAACTCAATAGTGTCGCACACTCAGTGTCAATAGTGATTCAAAAGCATATAGTGAGTCCGCACACTTAGTGCTATATAATCAACTCGCACACTTAGTGCTATATGATCAAACTCGCACACTTAGTGCTGTACAAGTTTTAAACCCGCACACTTAGTGCCATTCTCATGATCACAAATGTTTATACCCGCACACTTAGTGCCGAAATCAACAACTCAATACATCTCACCTCTTTTCCTTTCATTCAATACTTCCATCACCACATACATACATGTATATAAATTCATCATTCCTTTCGGCATAATTATATAGACATTATGTCTATTCAAATCAATACAAAATATATGCTTAGTGACTTACCTTGTGTTGGGTAAAATAGTCCAAGTCGGCTACTCGATGACCTTCGTCTTTCCCTTGCTTGATTCTCCTTCTTTAACTCCTTGAGCTTAATCAATAAATCAACTAGTTTAACCATCTTGCTAAACATTCATAACTCAATTACACATGCATATGTATGTTTGTATATTCGGCAACCATCCTCACTTATTACCCATTTAGTCAATAATCTAAGCCAAGATAAGGCTTCAATATGGTTGCCTCTAACTGAATACATGCACACCAATCTACTTCATTTGGCCGAATATGCATGTCTATGTTGAGGCCAATTTTACACTTAATACTACATAAAAAAACAGCATACATTTTACTAACTAACGATTACATATTGTAGCTCAATACACATCTCTCGTTTACTTCATAACCGAAACAACATCACAAGCAAATATACACCTTAAAATAGTATATATGTCATACCAATACATCATGTGCAAACATATATTCATGTAGGTGCAAGGGCCGAATCTCAAGTTGTTTATATCCAAATATAAACACATATCCAAAGCTCAAATCTTACCTACCATGCAACATGCATGAATCATACTTATGGATATACCATGACCGAATACATCACAACACCATAATTTTGGTCATGATTAAGCAAAGAACTTAATGTCTTACTCAAAAATACTAAAAAGAAAGTCCAAGAGCCATCAATCCACCATCACATATACCATTAGCAAGCTTCATATTTAACATGCAATGGCATTAACACAAAATCCACCTTGGCCAAATACCATCCCCATGATATAACAAAGATTTGAACCATGGGCTAATAAGAACATCAAGCTAGCAACTAAAACATGCATGAATCTCATGGCACAACCTCAAACATACCTTAATCTTGATGCAAGTATAGCCAAATCTCTTCCTAATCCCTTCCAAACCAAACATGAAGCAAAAATTCCTTCCTTCCTCTTTGGTATTTTCGGTCAAGAGAGAATGAAATGGATGAGCAAAATTTTTTCTTTTCTTTTTTTCAATGCACGGCAATGGGGGGTTCACTCACACACATTTTTTTCTTTCTTTATTACCCATACTTATTTGTTTATTGTTTCTCCCTAATGCACCAACAAAACATGTTTCATGACATGTTTAGCCCATACTCCTTGTCATGGCCGCCACCTCCTATAAAAGAGGATATTTGGCATGCAAGGCCATTGTTTTGTATGCATGCTTTAATTAGTCATCACACATTTCCTATCATACTTTCAAAGTTTTCTACTAGGTCCTTTCTAGTGAAATTCACATTTATAACTCTAAATCAAACATCAAAAATGTCACACACGAATTAACACATATCATAAGCATCAAAATGAGCATTAAATTATTTTTATGCCTCGGTTTTGCGGTCCCGAAACCACATTCCGACTAGGGTCAATTTTGGGCTGTCACAAAACCATGCTCCCCCGGGGCCCCCTTACTCTTATTTTTATGCTTATTTAACTAACCTCTCTCTTTCTAGTTTCTTAGATAAGAATTACGAATGCTAAGGACCCTTGGAAATGTGTTTAGAAAACCAGCCGAAAAGATTAAATAGGAAAACGGATATGACTTATCGATCCTATACAGAGAAGGAGAAGCAAAGAAGATCGAAGGCTTAGCTAACAGCTCTTTTAGTCTCAATCTAGCTGAAACTCTATGACACTTTTTCAAAAACCGTTTAACCGCTGGTTTGACCAAATTCCATACTGAAGCACCAATTCACTGATATTGAAAGCGCCTTTTGTCAAACAGTTGGCATGTATCTAAAGGACACCTCTTCCCACACCCACGGCTGGCAGAATCAAGGCTCTGATACCATGTTTGTAACATCTCTTTTGGAGCAGCCCCTTTGTGTCTCCCAACCAATTCAAGACAGCAACTAATAAGACAGCCAAATCAACTGAGTAGAAACCCAACAGACCTTTGTTGGCAGTTTGCCACCAAATTTGATAGATCAAATGTCCAATGCAAGCTCTGCGGCAACAAGTACTCAGGCGAGAAAAATGGAAAATAAGATTGAAATTCCACTTGGCATGTTTGGCTGGAAATAACATCGCCATATGCCAAAATTCTACAGAATTGGCCAAAGAGCTTTCTCGAGGATCCCCTTCACTAATAAAGAAGGCAATAAAAGAGAAACAAATGAGGAAGAGTGCTTTATTTGAAATTAGGATTGGCCAAAAAAAGGAATTTCTTTTCGGTGGGAGTGGATCTAGTTGATGTAACAGAGGAGCCTAGCCTAGAGAGGGCAGGGCTGTCGTACGGAGGATTTTGATGACAGTGGTATTGGGGAATCTTTGCGGAGCGGTCTCTCTGCATCAGGCGCTACGAGAAAAAGAAGTTGAGTCTCTTTTTTCCTTCTTTTGAAGAAAACAGTAGTACAACCCTCGATGAAATCAGTATTTTCGCAGAGGTTGCATGCAGCGGCTAGGAGAGCTATTGGGAGGTTCTTCCTATATGAAGACATAAGCTTTTATGCAGTTTGGGACAATTCATACTACCAGCCTATGTTTATGCTGTAGCAGTTTGTGGTGCGGGCTTCAAAGGCCCCTCATAGTTTGAGATGCGCACTACCATTAGGAGTAGAAAGGAAGACCCCGAGAAGGAATTTTCAACTATAAGAAACCTCACTTAAGAAGAAGTAGTTGAAGCTGGGCTCCGAACTATGAGAGTTTGCTTTTGTTTTATGTTTCTAAGAGCAGTCTATCTGATCAAATAAGGGATCAGACCGCTCCTGGTGTTCGAACTAGTCATTAATGGTCGGCTTCATTGGTATCCTTTCGGTATGCATTGCGAACACTTTCAGTTTTAGCGTCTTATCTTCTTTAGAGAAGTGAAACTCGAACGGATAGAGCTGATGGTCCAACTACATAACTTTTTCTTTTTTATTATTTTTATGGTCGTGCCTCGTGGCACGGCAGCACCCGTACTATTGAAATGGTTCGTCAGTAGAGATGTTTCCACGGGTGCCCCTTTTTCCAATGGTACTATAATTCCTATTCCTATCTCTTCATTCCCTCTTTTGGTCTATCTACATTCCAGGAAATTCATACGCTCCATGGACAGAGCAAAAAGTGGAGTCTTGGTCAGAGCAAGCCGCCCTATTCTATTACCAGACATAATTGGGAGAAGCTCATCCGATACTAGAGCTAGAAACGCCTTATTTCGTTTCGTTCCTGTTCTTCATTTTCTTCTTCTCGAATCCTACCAAATTAGAGTCAAATCTAATGGGGGAATCTATAAATCGAGTTAATGCAATAATAGGGGTTCTAATTAGACAGAAATTTTAAGTAATCAACCTAAGGTCAATTGCTCTTACTCAAAAGAAATATTAGCATAATTTAGGAAATTCTACAGATCAAGATATTAAATGAAGAAATTGCATAGTTTAGATTGATAATGGTAGATGAAATCTAGGTGAATTCTTTCCTAATTATTGTTTTGCTTCATGGTCTTTAATTGTTTATTTTCCTTAATTGTTCCTTGTCGTGTTCGTAGTTAATTAATTTCGTTAATTTTAGTTTTAATTAACCGCTTGAATTTATCTATTAAATAATAAAAAGATGGTAATTAGTAGTACTTTTAGTCTTCATGGGAGTGATATATATGCTCATTGTAGCTATACTATTAAGTGATAGGTGCACTTACCTTAGTCATATTTTTAGTTGGTCTCGTGGACATTAACTTTTTGGCGCTGTTACCAAGGACTAAAATATTTAGAAAACTTTATTTCTATTAATTTAGCCATTTTATTTTTATTTTTAATATTTTTTAAATTTAATTTTTACATTCTAATTTATCGTTAGCTTGATTCTGATAGGTTCTTTTGCTTTATGACTAGTGGAAACCTATTGGAACCATTAGTTTATGATATTGAGACCGAGAAAATTGCTCACAAAAATAGGAGAGAAGTTAGAGAAGCAATGCAAGGTCAACAATTTTTAATATATGATCAAAAGGAAAATGATATTATTGTTGAGAGGTATGATAACCAAAATAATTAGTAGCCCTTTACACCTCTTGCTCCTTGTACTATGTTTGATTATGCTAAGCCTATTCTGATTGGGGTCGAATCAAGTATCATCAGACTGACTATTGTTTCAAACCATTTTGAGCTAAAGCCGAACACAATTCAAATGATACAATGGTATGTTTAGTTTGATAAGTTGCAAGATGAAGATCCAAATGCTCATTTGGCTAACTTTCTAGAGATTTGTGACACATTCAAGATTCATGGCATTGCTGATGATGCCATACATTTAAGGTTGTTCCCATTCTCTTTGAAGAGCAAGGCAACACAATGGTTAAATTCACTTCCACGAGGTTATATCATGACTTGGGATCAAATGATTGAGAAGATTTTGTTAAAGTATTTCCCACCAAATAAAATAGCTAACTTGAGGAAGGATATCTCTTCTCTTTCTCAAATTGAGTTGGAGACATTATATGATGCATGAGAGAGATTTAAAGATCTTTTGAGAAGATGCCCTCATCATAGGTTACCTTTGTGGATATGAGTTCAAACCTTTTACAATGGTTTAAATCCCTCTACTTGGTAACTGATTGATACAATAGCTAACGGAACATTGAATAATAAGACATCTGAGGAAGCTCAAGAATTTATTAAGGAGATGACACTGAATAACTGTGACAGCCCGATTTTTACCCTAGTCAGAACGGTGGTTTCGGGACCACGAATCCGAGTAAAAAAAAGTTATTATTTATTTATTATTTATCTATGTTTTGAATGCATGAATTTGGTTGGCGTGAAATTTTATTTTAAAATTTGCATCATTTGAATGCCGATTTATTGAATAGGGTCTAAATGCATAATATTAAAACTTAATAAGTTATTTGGTGATAACCAAATTATGAGGACTATTATTAGTGGAGGGATTTCATAGGAAATTTTGCCATTTCCAAGTGTAGTGGACGGCACTTGTTATTGCTATTAGTTTTATATAATGAATATATGCATTTTACCTATTAGTATTATTATATTATATGAAATGAAAGTAATAAAAATAAAAGAAAAGGAATAAAATAAAACCACTTGCCTTGTTCTTGTCGAAATAAAATTGTCGAAATAAAAAGAAGAAGAAAATAGAAAAGAAACAAGACATTCGGCCTTCCTTGATTCAAAATTTAGGTATGTGTTTAGCTTTAATTTGAAATTGGTTGCATTTTTGAGATGTTAGTTGTCTTTTGATCATAACCCATGAATTTATTTTCCTAATTGTTGAACATTGAATGTTCGGTCATGAGGTTGATATGAAGAAATGCTTTAGTTCTTTGTTGAATGTGTTAGAAAATAAGAGTTGGTGTTTGATTATTGAGGTTTAAATTTAGATGTTAGGTGATTTTGTGTTTATGGTATGAAAATGAAATAAATTGTTAAATGGGAAGTTAATTGTGAAATGAAGATATGTAAGGATTCATATAGGCATATGGAGCATTCGGTTATGGTACATTGAAATAAAGAATTGATGTATTTTAATTATTAAATACTTTGGACTATTTAGCAAATGCTGAATACCATGAGGAGCGAATAAGTAAACTTATTAATTATGCATTAAGAATTGATTTGTTTATAAATTAAATTGAATGAGTTGAAATTGAAATTTTAATTAGATCAAGAAACGAGGAGATCGGAAGTGGAAAAGAGAAAAGCGAAATTACTTGAATAGCCGAGAAACTTAATCCGTCGATAATCGAGGTAAGTTTTAAGCAATTGAGTTGATTGAATTTAATTATAATGTAATTCATGAATTCAATGGAAGTACATAATTATATATGTATAGTTTGGTATAATCAAAAGTGAATACATATGTATGGTTTGATATCACCAAAGGTGAATATATATATATACACATTTATTTGATCTAGCCGATTGTGGTATAAGTATGTGTATATATATTCAAAATGGTAGTAAGCTTGAGATGAGCACTAAGTGTGCGAAGTGAAATTGGTAATGAGTACTAAGTGTAAAAAAATTGATCATTTGGCACTAAGTGTGCAAACTGAATTTATACCGAGTACTAAGTGTGCGAGATCAGTTAATGAGCACTAAGTGTGCGAGTTTATCTTTACGTATCAAAGATGGATTAAGGTGAATAAATGTTTATTTGTTTGTTTGAATTAAGCTCAAGAGAAAAAGGAGCTAAATTTGGAAAGGGGGAAAGCAAAAGTAGTTGATTAATCAATCCGTAATTGTGCAATGACATTCAAGGTAAGTCCTTAAGTAATTGAATTTGATTTGCTGCGCGCTTAAGATTATATAATATGATAAGAAATTATTTGACCTTTACAAGTTCGATTTGCAATAAGTATATTGAATTTAGGCTATAAAGCCGAATATGAAATGGATGATTTATGTATATAATGTGGCCAAATGACTATTAAGTAATGATGTGAAAGTGTGTAATATGTGTGTACAATTTTACAGTACTTGTTTGTATAAAGTCGAATGTGAATTGAATGGTATATATGTGGTGACCGAATAGCTATTATGAAACAAAGTCAAAGAATGGGATATTTGTATAATTGATGAATTGTGACTATTGTTCCTACTTCATCGAGGTTGTGTGTGAAATAATTTGTGAATATGGCATATAGCTGAATGGTTATTAAAAGTGAAACTGGTATAGTGAAAAGATTATGTGTTCTTTGTGTATGATTATTGAACTAAAAGTTAAAGGGTAGGTGTACATTTTGTGCTTATATTCGAATGAAGCAATTGAATTACTAATGTGATATGTTATGTGAAATGTGTTTACATGTGAAAAAAATATGCAAGACACTGGAAATGTATCCGGGCTATAGTCCCGCAGGCTTCGTGCTGGAAATGTATCAGGGCTAAAGTCCCGCAGGGTTCGTGCTGGAAATGTATCCGGGCTAAAGTCCCGTAGGCTTCGTGCTGGAAATGTATCCAGGCTAAAGTCCCGTAGGCTTCGTGCAGGAAATGTATCCGGGCTAAAGTCCCATAGGCTTTGTGTTGGTAATATAATTTCGGGTTTTATACCTAGCAGGCCAAGTGCCGGTGAATTTGATAAAAGTATACAATTACAAGATCCTACACTAAGATGACAAATTGAAAGTGTATTACATATTATGTTGGCCAGGTATGTATCATGTACTCGTATGCGATTTTGATTTGAATTAAATTATAAATGTATAAAGTGATGCATCTGTGAATAAGTGTTATGACTATAAATGTAATCGTGATACATTCGGTAAATGTGTGAAGTTATGTGAAGTGATTCTATGTTTATAATCAAATATAAACACTTGGTCCTTGTGGAAAGGTTTGTGGAAGTATATGATTTTATTTTTAGGTGATTACGATCATGGAAAATTAAATGTGAATATGATATTGTATTTTATTCATTTCAATTGAACTAAAGTTGATAGTGAAGCATTTTAATGCCTATGTTATATGAGTTCGATCTTGAATGACATGATATACATGTTTAAATAATTTGAATGCAAGGAATGTGTGAAAGAGCAAATTTGTAATAAATCTGCTTGGGACAACAACAGTAGCGTGATTTTGGAAAATCACCATAAATTTTGGAAATTGAATTAGAAGCTGAATAAATTATGTAATTAAAGCTTGATGAGTCTAGTTTCTTATAAAAGAAACCGTGTAAGCAAAAGAATTGTAGATAATGAGATATTTGAAGTGGCGTGACATAGAGTCAAAATGACTTCTAAATCCCCTATTCTGTATTTATAAAATCATTGTAAATTGTACAATGATGATTATAAGATAAAATTTATATTCTTAGACTCCTTAATGAGTCTAGTTTCAAATGAAATAAACGAGAACATATTTTGATTTCTGTACAATGAAAAATCTAATTTATAGTGAAGAATGGTCAGAATAGTCAAACAGTGAAACAGGGGAAAATTTAAGAAAAATATGGTATTGATTGGTCAAACCAAAAATTCTTAAAATTTTATAAATAGAAGATATATGAGTCTATTTTCAGGGAAAATTAACAGCACATGATTCGGAGTTTTGTAGCTCCAGTTATAAATAATTTAGTGACTGCTACTCAGCAAGACAGCTTGTAGTGATTATGTGATTATGTTGTGAACATTGAATTTAGATGTTAGGTGATTTTGTGTTTATGGTATGAAAATGAAATAAATTGTTAAATGGAAAGTTAATTGCGAAATGAAGATATGTAAGGATTCCTATAGGCATATGGAGCATTCGGTTATGGTACATTGAAATAAAGAATTGATATATTTTAATTATTAAATACTTTGGACTATTTAGGAAATGTTGAATACCATAAGGAGCGAATAAGTAAACTTATTAATTATGCATTAAGAATTGATTTGTTTATAAATTAAATTGAATGAGTTGAAATTGAAATTTTAATTAGATCAAGAAACGAGGAGATCGGAAGCGGATAAGAGAAAAGTGAAATTAATTGAATAGCAGAGAAACTTAATCCGTCGATAATCGAGGTAAGTTTTAATCAATTGAGTTGATTGAATTTAATTATAATGTAATTCATGAATTCAATGGAAGTACATAATTATATATGTATAGTTTGGTATAATTAAAAGTGAATACATATGTATGGTTTGATATCACCGAAGGTGAATATATATATATATATACACATTTATTTGATCTAGCCGATTGTGGTATAAGTATGTGTATATATATTCAAAATGGTAGTAAGCTTGAGATGAGCACTAAGTGTGCGAAGTGAAATTGGTAATGAGTACTAAGTGTAAAAAAAAATTGATCATTTGGCACTAAGTGTGCAAACTGAAATTATACCGAGTACTAAGTGTTAGAGTCTGTTCGTGGAAAGAAGAGATCTTAGTTAACCCCCTCCAACCTAGTGCCCAATGCTTCATGTAACTTCTTCTAGAACCGAGACGTGAATCGAGGATCCCTATTAGATATTATAGAAACTGGTACCCCATGCAGTTGCACTATCTCAAACACATACAGCTTAGCCAATTTCTACAATGAGTAATCAGTACGAACAGGTGTGAAATGGGCAGATTTAGTCAGTCAATCAACAATGACCTAAACTGAATCCTTTTTAGTAGGCGTTAAGGGAAACCTACTAACAAATTCCATAGTCACTCTCTCCTACTTCCACAACGAAATCTTAACTGGATGAAGCAACCCTGAAGGCAACTGATGCTCCGCTTTAACCTGCTAGCAAGTCAGACATTTACTCACGAAATCAATAACTTCCCGCTTAAGACCTAGCCACCAATATAATTCTCGGAGGTCTCGGTACATCTTATTCCCACCAGGATGCATAGCGAAAGGGCTACTATACGCTTCTTGCAGAATACACTGTCTCAAATCAGTATCTTTCGGTACACAGATTCTCCCACGGAAACAGAGTACCCCTTCACTATTTAGTCCAAAATCTAAAGTTTTTCCATTCTCTATCTGTTGAAAACGAGAACCCAGTGACTCATCCTCCAACTGCTTACCTCTAATATGTTCAATCCACCTCAATTTAACTTGAAGTTCGGCCAGTAAACTACCATCATCGAATAAAATGAGATGAGCAAACATCACCCGCAAATCAGTAATAACCCTACGAATCAGTGTATCGGCTACAACATTAGCCTTACCAAAATGGTATTCAATCGAATAGTCATAATTCTTAAGTAGCTCAATCCATCTTCGCTGCCTAAAGTTCAACTCCTTCTGAGTGAGGAGATACTTGAGGCTCTTATGATCTGTGTAAATGATACACTTCTCACCATATAAATAATGCCTCTAAATTTTCAGTGTGAAAACCACTGCAGCCAACTCCAAGTCATGGGTCGGGTAATTCGTTTCATGCGTCTTAAGCTAACGAGACGCATATGCCACCACCTTCCCTCTTGCATTAGCACACAACCCAAGCCAACATGTGACTCATCACTGTAGATAGTGAATTCCTTCCCAAATTCCGACTGTATTAGGATAAGGGCCTCAATTAAAACTTTCTTGAGTCTCTTAAAACTTTCCTATTGCTTATCAATCCAATCAAACGGTACCTATTTATGCAGTAACTTAGTCAAAGGTGCAGTAATCAACGAAAACCCCTCAACAAGCCTTCTATAATACCCTGCAAGACCCAGAAAACTTCGAACCTCAAATATCGACTTAGGCTGCTTCCAATCCAGAACAGCTTCAATTTTTTGAGGATCAACCCTAATCCCCTAGGCAGACACCACATGACCCAAAAACGTTACCTCTCGTAGCCAGAATTCACACTTACTAAATTTAGCGTCTAACTGCTTCTCTCTCAAAATCTACAAAACAACTCAGAGCTGTGCATCGTATTCCTCCTCAGTCCTCGAACACACCAGAATGATATTTATAAACACCACTACGAACCAATCCAGATAGGGCAGGAACACTCAGTTCATCAAATCCATAAAGTTGATGGTGCATTCGTCAATCCAAACAACATCACAAGAAACTCATAGTGACCGTAACGAGTCCTAAATGTCGTCTTATAAACATCAGTCTCCTTGACCCTCAACTAATGATACCCTGATCGAAGATCAATCTTAGAAAAAATCGAAGCTCTTCAGAGCTGATCAAAAAGATCGTCAATCCTCGGTAGGGGATACTTATTCTTAATAGTCAATTTGTTTGTCGATAGTCTATGCACATGCATATGGTTCCATCCTTCTTTTTTACAAACAAAACCAGTGCTCCCCATGTGTGACAGCCCAAAATTGACCCTAGTCGGAATGTGGTTTCGGGACCACAAAACCGAGGCATAAAAATAATTAAAAATTTATTTTGATGCCTATGATATGTGTTAAATTGTGTATGACATTTTGATGTTTCAATTTAGAATTATAAATGTGAATTTCACTAGAAAGGACCTAGTAGTAAACTTTGAAAGTATGATGGGGAAATGTGTGATGACTAGTTGAGCATGCATGCAAAAAAATAAAGGATTTGCATGTCAAATTTCCCCAAAGATGGTATAGTGGCCGGCCATGACAAGGGAATATGGGCAAGGAAAACATGTTATGACATGTTTTGTTAATGCATGATGTGATAAATGATAAAAAATTAAGCATGTAGGAAGAGAAACAAAAAAATCAAAATTTGCTCATCCTTCCCCCTTTTGCCGTGAGTGAAAGAGAAGCAAAGAAAAAATTTTGTTCACCTATTTTTCTCTTCTTTGGCCGAAAATACTAAGGAAAAGGAAGGATTTTTGCTTCATTTTCTTTGTTTAGAAGAGATCTAGAAGGAAATTTGGCTAAACTTGCAACAAGAGTAAGGTATGTATGAGGTTGTGTTGGGAGTTTCATGCATTTTTGGTTGCTAATTTGATGTGCATGTTAGCCATGGCTCAAATCTTTGTTATGCCATGGAAATGGCATTTGGCCAAAGTTGTTATGGTGATAAAGCCATTGCATGCTAAGTGTGAAGCTTGATGATGATGCATGCAATGATGGATTGTCTACTCTTGAGTAAGATTTTGAGTTTTCTTTTGTTTAACCATGATTGAAGTTGAAAAGGGCATGATTGTCATATTCGGCCATGATGCATTCATGAGCATGGTTCATGCTTCTTGCATGTTAGTTAAAATTTGTGTTTTGGATGGCTATGGACACCTTGAAATTCGCCATGCTCATATATGTATATATATGTTTGCACATGATGTTTTGGTTATGAACTAAGTGATGAATATATTGGTTTAAAGAAGAAGATGTGGAAGAATGCTTGTGAAATTGCAAGCACAATTGACCTAGCACACATATAAGTGCTTGATGCTATATTATAAGTTTTTAATACAATGTGCAAAGCATTAACTAGTAAAATGCATGCTGTTTTGTGAGGTATTAAGTGCAAAATTGACCTCAACATGTACATGAATATTCGCCTTGGGTAGCCCATTGAAGGCCTTAGCATTTCCTTGATGCTCGAATAAATTGTATTGAATTGCTTGATGTAGTATAAAATGTGCATGACCATTGTGTATTCAAGCTAAAGGGTGGCCATATGACTATTTAAACTCCTTGTCATATTCGGCCATAAGCTAGCACAATGAGGTTTTAATAAATTGAATTTGTTTGAATTAGCTCAAGAGCTTAGAGGGCCACAATTGGACAAGGGGAAGGAGAAAGTGATCGAATAGCCGAAAAAGCCGTTCGACAACATCCTAGGTAAGTCCTCAAGAAGTGACCCTACTTGAATTATGTGAAATAAAGTATGGATGTGTATTGATTATTGATTATGTGTGCATGAGTATTTGAATTCTACCCGGCTAAGTCCCGAAGGCGAATATGCTTGTGACTATAATTGCGTTTGAGCCTTAGTAACGAAAATGAAATATGTATGTCCAATGATAATTGATGTATGTGTTCATGGGAAATTGAATGATATCCGGCTAAATCAAGACAATTATGCTGGAAATTATATCCGGTTAAGACCAAGGCAATTGTGCTAGTGGCTACATCCGGCTAAGACCAAGGCATTCGTATGCGAGACATTCTATCCGGGCTAAGACCAAGGCATTTGTGCACATGGTTATATCCGGTTATATTCGAAGAATCTTGGGCTGGAGGTGAGTGTTGGTTGCTGTAATAAATTCAATGAGTACACTCGAAAAGCCCAAAGAATGAGGTGCGTTTATATGTGCATTGGAAAGTCGACACGTTTGAGCAACATTCGCTCAATCGACTAATGAATTTCAGTTATTGAATTGATTGATACTTTGTGAAATTATATAATGATGAAGTGTGAAGTAAGAATGTGTATTAATGAAATGATGCATTTGGCTATGTGAATGTATTGCTGTAATTAGAGTTGATTATATTCCTTGAGACTTACTAAGCATAAAATGCTTACCCGTTGCTTTGGCTCTCGGTTTTCTAGATTTCGCTCAAGCAATCGGATTTGGGATCGTTGAAGTCGAAGTCATCCACACTATCAAGCCTCCATTTTGGTATAAATTTTGGTTGAACTTGAGATGGCATGTATAGGACTACCCTTGTTGGTTGAATATGTTGTGATGTATATATGTACGGCCATGCGAAAATGGCTCGTAAAAGTGAAGTATCGACTTAGACAAATTGTGGTTTGTATGTATATATTTGGTGTCATGATGTGGCTATGGCTTGGAAATGGGAATGTTGGTCATATGATCAGCCATTGGCATGGTTAAAATGATCATATATGAACCTATGTATGGCAAGACTAGTTGGTTCATGGAGACTACCAAATAGGTAAGACCTACCTTAAAAATAGATGCTGCCAGCTGCAGGGACGTGAATGTGAAAAATCACCAAAATTCGAAGGAATGGAATTAAATAGTGAATAAGCTATGTAAATTAACCTTGATGAGTCTATTTTCATATGGAAGAAACGAAATGGTCATAGGAGTTACATGTTAAGAGATATTAAAGCTATTGTGAGACAGGGCCAGAACGGTTTCTGGGTTCCCTGTCGCAAATTTAAAAATTTACTATAAATTATCCAGAAATAATTAGGAGACATGCCTTATATGTAAAAATTCCATTTTGAGTCTAGTTTCATTAGAAACAAACGGCACCAGCATTAAAGCCCTGTACAGAGAGATATTCAAGTTATACCGCGTGAAGATCAGAGCAGTCGTTCCCTGCAACATGGGTGACTTTAACTAATAAACTGTACCAATTGGCCCAACCAAAAATTCTAGAAATAAATCCATGGATGGATATATGAGTATAAATTCAGGGAAAATTTACGAAACCAGTTTCTGAGTTTTGAAACTCGAGATATGATTTTTAAGGCAACAGTGACGCAGTTTTCCAGCCTGACTGGAAATATCAAATGGATGGGCAAAACAAGTGAACTTGGCTTGTTAACCCCTCGTGTCCGACACCGGCGATGGTCTCGGGTTCGGGGTGTTACACCATGGAAACACACTTGGGCGGATGAACCCTTGATCCAATAATTCCTGAATTTGAGCCTTATGTTCTACGAGCTCCTTCGGTGCCATTCTATAAGGAGCGATAGACACCAGAGCTATACCATGCAAGAGCTCTATCCCAAACTCAACTTAGCGACTAGGAGGTAACCCCAGTAGCTCATCGAAAAAGACAGCCGAAAACTCCTTAACTGTTCTGATATCCTTAACAGACGCATCTTCAGATCCAAAAGCACTGACATAGGCTAAATATGCCTTGCAACCCTTACGAACCATCTTCCCAGCTCTAAGCGCAGAAATCATAATTGAAAGATAATTTCAACGCTCTCCAATCACAACCACCTCGTCACCCTTTACAGTTTTCAGGACCACCTGCTTAGAAGCACAATCCAAATTCTCCTAATGCTTAACCAGCCAGTCCATGCCCAATATTATGTCGAATTCCCCAAAAGGTAACTCCATCAAGTCAGCTAAAAACCTTGAACCTCCAAAGCTACATCTTTAAACAATTTGTTCACTCTCACTGACTGCCCTAATAGACTTAACACGGTAATCTCACTCGTAGTGTTTTCACACAACACACCCAAAGTCTCAGACACAGTGCATGCTATATAAGGGTGCATAGAACCAACATCAATCAATGCAATGTAAGGTACCTAATGAATAAAAAATGTACCCGTAATAACATCTGAGGCGTCTCCGTGCTCTCGGTGACGTGCAGCATAAACCAGTGCTGGCTGCCTCGCCCTAGTATGACCCGCACCTCTGCCCTGTGCTCTACGATTACAGCTCATACCATTTCCAACTCTGGCCTGCCCGCAACCTTTTGGTGGTTGTTGAAAACCCCTCTATGGTTATACAGTACCATTACCAGTAGCTTGCATTTGATCGAGCCTCCATAGATAATCCCTGATACGATACTCCATAGATCCGCACTTGAAACATGCCCCCATCTGTACCCAGCACTTGCCTTGATGGCATTTCCTACAAACTGTACAAGGTTGCGGCCCAAAAGTAGCAACAGGGACCAGCTGGCCCATCGACCCTAGCCTTTTTCTTAGGCCCCATAAGTGAACCTGAGGGCTCACAAACCCTCTTGTTCCTCCTTTTATCCTTCTCATGATTCTGGTGCTCAACGCGCTTCACATCTTTAGCGATCATTACCTTTTCTACTAGCACTACGAAATCTAGCTCCCTCTGTGGAGCTATCAAAACTCGTAGATTATCTTTGAGGCCATCCTTGAAACAAACACAACACTCATACTCAGTGGCCACCATGCCTCGCGCATAACGGCTCAATCACAAAAATTTTGGCTCATATTTAGCTATGGACTTATCCCCCTGCGTCAGATTCAAAACTTCCCTTCTGCGGGTGATACATGATATTCGTGACAGGTCTTAAATATTTATAGTGAATCGTTCTTGAAACTAACTATTATCATGATGAAGGCAAGTGTTCCTATCGAACAGTAGTATAGCTTTAGCAAGACCGAATTATCGAACCCAAAGGAACTAAAAGTACTAGTATCAACTTTTTTTTTTATTATCTAGCCTAAAAAAATAAAAGGGTTTTGTTTATTTAACTAATTAACTAAACTGAGAAATCACAGAAAAGAAATTTGGGGAAAATACTTTCTGGAAAACTCGATTGATTAAGATAATACCTAAGGAAAAATCCACCTAGACTTCACTAATTATTTGACTCTGAATCGGACGATTTATTCATTCAACTTGTTCCATAGAGATCCTTAAGTTATACTATTATCTCTCTCGAGAATAACAACGTCTAACCCTAGATTGAATAATAGAAATCTCTTTCTAATTAACGCCCTAGGGTTGCATTAACTCGATCTATGGATCCTCTTATTAAGTTTCACCCTAATCCGGCAAAATCTTGTCACCCTATCTTTAGGCGTGCAACCAACTTCACTTAATTACGACAAATTTACTCTTAGACAAGGTCTATCCTCCTCTGAATAAGAGCTTAACTTGAATCAATATCCTGGAATATCAAAACAAGAATTAAGAACACATAATTAAGAACAAGTCAAATATTTATCATACAATTCAAATAATAATAACAAGATCCGTCTTAGGTTTCATCCCCTTTAGGTATTTCGGGGTTTTAGTTCATAACTAAAAAGGTAAACATCTCAGAAGAATAATTAATACAAAACATAAAGAAAAACCCAAAACTCTTGAAGGGAAATTGAGGGGAGATCTTCAGTCTTGATGATGAATCTGGCTTCTAAGATAGATCAATCGGCTTTCCTTGAGCAGTTCCTTACTTCTTTCTCTGTGGCCCCCTTTTCCTCCTCCTCTAGGGTGTATTTATAGGCTTTAGATTGCCTCAGAACCCTTAAAATTGGCCTTTTTTGAATTGGACTCAATTTGGGCTCGACAGGGACACGCCCATGTACATTACTTTAGGTCGTGGTCAAGCTTGTTAAATAGGCACGGGCGTGTGGTCCACCCGTGTGAGTCATGCTTTGATTCTGCCAAATTGACACGGTCGTGTGGTCTGCCCATGTGAGGAGGTCCAGGCTGTGTTGATTTCATACGTTGGCCCATTTTGTCTATTTTTGGCCCGTTTCTCGCTCCTTTCACTCTCCTATACTCACCTAAGTATAAAATATGAAATTAAGGCATTAAGAGCATCAAATTCACCAATTTTAAGGAAAAATCATCCATAAAATGTGCTAAGAATGGGATAGAAATATGTATAAATTACGGTTTATCAAAACCCCCACACTTAAGCATTTGGTTGTCCTCAAGCAAAATCCTTAACTCATAATCAAAATAAATTCTTCTCAACTTATAATTTTTATCGATAATATCTCAAAATAATCCATAGGTAATCATACATTAAAAATTCAACTGAAAGAACATCAAAGTTTCAAACATTCCAAGTTGAGTATTTTATCATGAAAACATAGGTGTCTCCCCTCGTCTAAGTAATTACCTTTGATTCAAAATATCACAGAGTTTTACATCCTCACTAAAGATTCACTCAAATCACACGAGGTGTTTAAGGACAATAAATGAAGCACTCAATAGTCAATAATGAAGAGTCATTACCATAGGCTTGCATGAAAATCAAATCTCCACCACTATAAATTGAGATGAAACATCAATCAAAAGGTCTTTAGAAGGTTGTAACGTGGCTTTGGTTAGAGGGTGTGGTCAAAAACTGAAAGAAAGAGTTAGAATCGAGATTGAATTGAAAAATTGCCTAACTAGAAAAATGACTAGTCATCAACTGCGTACAACAGAGCTTTTTCTCAGAATATGGAATTTAACTTCTTTAGCTCAGAAGATCACTACTACTAATATGTATACATGTATTTTTTTTAAGAATAAGTCAAATTACAAAATAGAATAGAACATAGCTAAGCAACTATTCCAACTCAAATCTCGACAAAAATAGGGATCAAATTAATTTAGGGGATTGCAACAATAATGAGTTATGGTTTAATATTGAGGGTAAATTAATGAATGAGTTGTTAGGCTCAAGGGGGTTCACTAAGGGTTAATTGTGAAGGTAGGCTTTTATGGAGTGAGTGGGTTAAACCTAAGTGCCTTTATCATTTTGTCATATCAAATCAAATGGTGTGGTCTTGACATGCATAATCAAGCTAGTTTTAGAATAACAATTCAATCTTGGCCTTTTCGTAATGAAAGTGAGCATGAAAGAAATAATAGATGCTCTAAAGGCTCAAGATCTCACAAAAATTATGGCTTTTTGATGTTTAAACTTGTGGATTTCAATTCAAGATAATAGCTAAACTTGGGGAAACAACTTAAAATTTTAAATTCTTAAAAATCAACTTATCATGCTTAATTCTCTAATATCTTAAAGTTTAAACAATCAATGTATAAATGCCTAAGTTTTAATTCAAGATATATCAATAAACAATATAGACTAATTGGAATTCATTCTAATAATGATATGAGAAGATCGCATGAGAATAAAACAAAATTCAGGGATTTTTCTGATATAAAAGATCCCCCTACACTTAAGATGTACATTGCCCTCAATGTACAAAGGTAGATATATTGAAAAAGATAGATTTATAATCATAAGATAGGGACAGAAGTGAAACTTCCTGAATGATGAATGAATTCCTCAAACTGGAGTTTTTGATAGTAATTGGCGTGAGAGCGGAGGAGGATACTCCGGTGGTGATAGAGGTTCATTAGTCCATAAGTCCTGCGCCAAAAGAATATTATATCTGGTGGTAGCTATGGTCGTGGTCGAGCAAGACATGGAAGTCGTGGAGAACCTTTCCCGGTAGAGTTTTTAGTTCCTATGCGAGGATGAGCTTTGGAGCTCTTTCTAACTATGATAAAATTAGGAACTCTTTAAGAGGTATACTGAAGCATAATTACTCGTAATGAAATAGTCGAAGAATAAAAATTGTAAAAAAAAAATCAGGATAAAATAGTATTAAAAGGAAATAAAAAATAATTTCAAAATATAGAGATAAAAATAAAATAAAATAAATAATAGGTGTTTATAGAGAAATTGGAGCACACGGCCATGGGGTACGCCCGTGTGCTCTAAGCTCAGCCCGTGCATTTCGTAATTTTTGAAATTAGGCGCATTGGTGTACACGGTCATGTTGCACGGCCGTGTCGATCTCCGTTCGCTTCTCCCACGCCCGTGTATGAAGGCACACGCCCGTGTTAAATTGATAGTTTACCCACGGTTTCAAAACACGGTCGTGTTACACGCCCATGTTATTTTGGCAGTTTCGCCCATGGCCATGTCGCACGACCGTGGCTATTTATCGCATCCTGTGTTGGGGAAGAAATTTTTTTGCCCTGTTTTCACATGGCCGTATCGCACAGCTGTGTTGCACCCCTTGGTATGTGCACGGCCTACGGCACGCCTGTGTGCCTGGCCCTGTGGTTCTGAAAAGTCTGTGTTTAATGATTTGGTTAGTATGTTAGATTTTAAAAACTAAAATTTAAATAAAGTAATATTGTTAGTGCTCGGGATGTCTCCCAAGACGCGCTTATTTAAAGTCTAAGCTAGACTTTATTGTGTGAGTATACTTAAGGAGATTCATGGAGCTGTAGCTCCTCCCTGTCATCTTTAAATTTCTCACCGTTGTAAGGTTTGAGGCGATGTCCATTTACTTTGAAAGTACCTTGCGATGGGTGACTTATTTCTACGGTGCCGTATGGGAAAACTGTTTTGACTAAGAACGGACCTGACCATCGTGATTTAAGCTTTACAGGGAACAATTTGAGTTTCAACTTATATAGCAGTATAAGATCTCTAACTTCAAATTGTTTATTTTGTTTCAACCGAGCATCATGGCATCGTTTCGTTGCTTCCTTTTATAGTTTTGAATTTTCATATTCATAGGTTTGCCATTCGTTTAACTCGTTTAACTGCATCAACCTGTTTTCACCTGAGATCAAAGTTTAGAAATTTTATAGCCCAGAATGCTTTGTGTTCTAACTTAAATGGTAGATGACAACTTTTTCCATTAACGAGTTTGTATGGTGATGTTCCTATGGGGGTTTTAAAAGCATTTCTATAAGCCTATAATGGATCATCTACTTTCATTGCCCAATCTTTCTTGTTTAATCCTACCGTCTTTTCTAGGATACATTTAAGTTCTCGATTTGCCACTTTAACTTGGCCACTAGCTTGAGGGTGGTAAGGGGTAGCTGGTCAATGGTAAACTCCATATTTCTTGAGGGTTTTTTCAAATTGGGCGTTACAGAAATGAGTCCCCCTATCTCTAATGATTAATCTAGGTGTTCCAAATCAAGAGAAAAGTTTTTTTAAGGAAACGTACCACTACTCTAGCATCATTTGTACGCAGAGCTTGGGCTTCAACCCATTTAGACATATAATCGACAGCTACTAAGATGTATTTATTTTCAAATGAACTAGGGAATGGACCCATGAAGTCGATACCCCAAACATCAAATATTTCACATAAAAGCATATATGTCTGAGGCATTTCATCACGGTTAGAGATATCACCTATCCTTTGGCATTTTTCACAAGAAATAACATATCTATTGGCATCTTTGAATAAGGTGGGCCAATAAAAACCTGCTTCAAGTATTTTATGTGCGGTCTTATTTCCATCGTAATGTTCTCAGCTAGTCCTGAGCGGCAATGTTCCAAGATTTTTAATGCTTCTGTTCTTGTAACGCATCGCCAAATGACTTGATTTGCACATATACGGAAAAGAAAAGGATCTTCCCAAAAGTAGTTTTTCACATCAATAAAGAATCGTTTCTTTAGCTGATGTGTCAACCCTTTTGGGATGACGTTAGCAGCTAAAAAATTCGTGATGTCTGCAAACCAAGGTACCTCCAAGTCAGTAATGGCAAAAAATTGTTCTTCAGGGAACGAATCATTTATTTCCACTTCATCTAGCTCTTTAGTACTTGAATTTTCCAGCTTGGATAAATGATCAGCTGCGAAATTTTCTACTCCTTTCTTATCTTGAATTTCCAAGTCAAATTCCTACAATAACAAAATCCATCGAATGAGTCGAGGTTTTGCATCAGTCTTAGTTAACAGGTAGCGAAGGGTAGAATGGTCAGTATAAACATCAACTTTAGACAATATTAGATATGTCCTATAGAATGCAAAAAGCACAGCTAACAATTCTTTCTCCGCGGTGGTGTAGTTCTCTTGTGCGGCTGTCAAAGTTTTGCTAGCATAATAATTAGGTTGAAAGTGCTTGTCCCTTTGCTGTCCCAAAACTGCACCTACTACAAAGTCACTCGCATCACACATTAGTTGAAAAGGTAAATTCCAATCAGGTGTTATTATAATTGGAGCATTAATCAATTTATCCTTTAGAGTATTAACTGCTTCTAAACATTCCTGATCAAAATTAAAGAGCATATCTCTTTCTAGTAATTTGGTCAAAGGCTTAGCTATTTTATAAAAATCTTTAATAAATCTTCTATAAAATCCAGCATGTCCTAAAAAACTTCTAATAGCCTTAACCGAACTAGGAGGAGGTAATTTTTCAATGATTTCAACTTTAGATTTATCAACTTCAATCCCTTTACTAGAAATTTTATGTCCTAGCACAATACCTTCTTGAACCATAAAGTGACATTTTTCCTAATTAAGTACAAGGTTCGTTTCCTCACATCTTATTAGAACTCGTTTTAAATTTTTAAGGCAAAGATGGAAAGGGTTGCCGAATATCGAGAAATCATCATAAATACCTCCATGATATCTTCTACGAGTTCGTCAAAGATGGCCATCATGCAACACTAGAACGTAGCAGGAGCATTACATAATCCAAAGGGCATTCTTCGATAAGCAAATATACCGTATGGGCATGTGAATTTCATTTTTTCCTGATCTTCAGGAGCTATTGGGATTTGAAAATAGTCAGATAGTCTGTCTAAGAAGTAGTAGTACATGTGCCATGATAGTCTTTCCAATATTTGGTCAATGAATGGCAAGGGGAAGTAATCTTTTCTCGTGGCATCATTTAGCTTCCTATTGTAACACCCCGAACCCGAGACCATCGCCGGTGTCGGACACGAGGGGTTAACAAGCCAAGTCCACATATTTTGCCCACCAATTTGACATTTCCAGTCAGGCTGGAAAACTGTGTCACCGTCGCCTTAAAAATCATATCTCGAGTTCCAAAACTCAGAAACTGGTTTTGTAAATTTTCCCTGAATTTAGACTCATATATCCATCCATGGATTTATTTCTAGAATTTTTGGTCGGGCCAATTGGTACAGTTTATTAGTTAAAGTTACCCATGTTACAGGGATCGACTGCTTTGACCTTCGCGCGTTACAACTTGAATATCTCTCTGCACAGGGCTTTAATACTGGTGCCGTTTGTTTCTAATGAAACTAGACTCAAAATGGAATCTGTACATATAAGGCATGACTCCTAATTATTTCTGGATAATTTATAGTAAATTTTAAAGTTGCGACAGGGGACCCAGAAACCATTCTGGCCCTGTCTCACAATAGCTTTAATATCTCTTAACATGTAACTCCTATGACCATTTCGTTTCTTCCATATGAAAATAGACTCATCAAGGTTCATTTACATAGCTTATTCACTATTTAATACCATCCCTACAAATTTTGGTGATTTTTCACATTCACGTCACTGCAGCTGGCAGCATCTGTTTTGAAGGTAGGTCTTACCTATTTTGTAGTCTCCATGAACCAACTAGTCTTGCCATACATAGGTTCACATATGATCATTTTAACCATACCAATGGCTGATCATGTGACCAACATTCCCACTTCCAATCCATAATCACATCATGACACCATATATATATACAAACCGCAAATAGTCTAAGTTCGTACTTCACTTTTACGAGCCATTTTCGCATGGCCGAACACATATACATCACAGCATATTTAAACCAAAAAAGGGGTAGTCCTATACATGCCATTTCAAAGTTCAACCAGAAATTTATACCAAAATGGAGGCGTTGATAGTGTGGATGACTTCGACTTTAATGATCCCAAATCCGATTGCTATCGAGCAAAATCTATAAAACAGAGAGCCAAAGCAACGGGGTAAGCATTTTTATGCTTAGTAAGTCTCAAGGAATAAAATCAGCTTTAATTAAAGCAATACATTCACATAGCCAAATGCATCATTTCATTAATACACATTCACATAATCATTCTTACTTCCCACTTCATCATTATATACTTTCACAAGGTATCAACCTATTCAATAGCTGAAATTGTTAGTCGATTGAGCGAATGTTGCTCAAACATGTCGACTTTCCAATGCACATATAAACATACCTTATTCTTTGGGCCTTTCGAGCGTACTAATTGAATTTATTACAGAAACCAACACTCACCTCCAGCCCAAGCTTCTTCGGAATACAACCGGATATAACCACGTGCACGAATGCCTTCGGTCTTAGCCCGGATAGAATGACTCGCATACGAATGCCTTGGTCTTAGCCCGGATGTAGCCACTAGCACAATTGCCTTCGGTCTTAACCGGATATAATTTCCAGCATAAATGTCTTGGGACTTAGCCGGATATCATTCAATTGCTCATGCACACATGCATCAATAATCATTAGACATTCATATTTCATTTTCGTTACTAAGACTCAAACGCAAATATAATCACAAGCATAATCGCCGGGACTTAGCCGGGTATCATTCAAATACTCATACACACATAAATCAATAATCAATACACATCCATATTTCATTTCACATAATTCAAGTAGGGTCACTTCTTGAGGACTTACCTCGGATGTTGTCGAATGGCTTTTACGGCTATTCGATCACTTTTTCCTTCCCCTTGTCCAATTGTGGCCCTCTAAGCTCTTGAGCTAATTCAAACAAATTCAATTTATTAAAACCTCATTGTGCTAGCTTATGGCGAATATGACAAGGAGTTTAAATGGTCATATGGCCACCCTTTCGCTTGAATACACAATGGTCATGCACATTTTATACTACATCAAGCAATTCAATACAATTCATTCGAGCATCAAGGAAAAGCTAAGGCCATCAATAGGCTCCCTAAGGCCGAATATACATGTCCATGTTGAGGCCAATTATGCACTTAATACCACACAAAAACAGCATGCATTTTACTAGTTAATGCTTTGTATATTGTAGCTCAAAACTTATAATATAGCATCAAGCACTCATATGTGTGCTAGGCGAATGTGCTTGCAATTTCACAAACATTCTTCAACATCTTCTTCTTTAAACAAACATATTCATCACTTACTTCATAACCAAAACATCATGTGCAAACATATATATACATATATGAGCATGGCAATTTCAAGGTGTCCATATAGCCATCCAAAACACAAATTTTAACTAACATGCAAGAAGCATGAACCATGCTCATGAATGCATCATGGCGAATACATCACAATCATGCCCTTTCATCTTCAACCATGGTTAAACAAAAAGAAAACTCAAAGTCTTACTCAAGATGGCTACAAAGAAATTTCAAGAGTAGACAATCCATCATTGCATGCATCATCATCAAGCTTCACACTTAACATGCAATGGCTTTATCACAATACCAACCTTGACCAAATACCCTTCCATGGCATAACAAGGATTTGAACCATGGCTAACATGAACATCAAGTTGGCAACTAAAACATGCATGAATCTCATGACACAACCTCATACATACCTCAATCTTGATGCAAGTTTAGCCAAATATCCTTCTAGATCTCTTCTAAACAAAGGAAATGAAGCAAAAATCTCTTCTCCTCTTAGTATTTTCGGCCAAAAGGAGAGAACAAGGATGAACAAATTTTTTGTTTTCTCTTCTTGGTTGCACGGCAATGGGGGAATGCTACTCTCTCACACATTTTTTTTTCATTCTTTTCTTACCCATGCTCATTTGTTTATTATTTCTCCCTAATGCCCAACAAAACATGTTTCATGACATGTTTAGCCCATATCTCTTTGTCATGGCCGGCCATCACTTGTAAAAAGGGGAATTTGACATGCAAGTCCATTATTTTGTGTAACACCCC